>NC_054383.1:125555827-125690883 GCF_017654675.1 Xenopus laevis | reverse complement strand
TTATGGCCCCAAGTTCTACATGAATGGTTTAAAATATTACTAACGCTCAAGGATTCAAGTTAACAAAAGTGATTTAAGAAGCCAACCTAGAGATGAACAATCAACATTGGCGCCCAATATTGTATTAAAATGATTATTCCATTTCAGATGTGGGTTCATTTTAATTTTTTATCTCACCACCCTATACTCTCTCCTACAGGGGTCCGTCTTTGTACGGTGGCGTTCTACTGAATATAAACCAGGCTGTAGCTACTGACATGATACTGGTAAATATATCTCTTGAAGAACTTTTCCTTTCATACCCACAGACAGAATCATATGAACTAGTGTTTGGGTCCTAAACATCGGGTTTTATATGCTTTTTTATTGATAACATAACCCCATGTTGGACACCAATAAGCGGCAAGATATGATATCAAATAATAATAATGGCAGTGACCTCTTCCCTGATAAACCCTTCTTTTCTCTCTTGCCAGTCGGTAGTAATGCAAATTCCCGTGGCACAGCAATAGCCTTGCAGTCTATTATAGCACAGTTAGCAGGAGGGGTATGTGCCCATTTATCATTCAGACGGTAAGTGGCATTTGATTCCCCTTAAGATTTAAAACTCTAAGCAAACCCAACCTTTTAGCTTTATATCTGAGCCACTGTAAATGGTTTGTTATCATGGTGTCTCTCTGCTGTGCAGTCCTGTGTAATTGTTACCACTTTATAAACATGCAACAATTAACTTCTATGTCTTTTATCAGATTTCTGATGCGATCCAGATGTGGCAACCAGAAACCAGCCCAATGCGCTGCTTGCAATATGCCTTGATAATATTGGCAAATTCTGGCATTGATTGGAGGATGCTTTCTTCTCTGTACAAACTTTTGTATTGAAGAGGATCGGAAAAGTAGTTGAACAGGCCCGCGCCCCAAGCCCACCCACCTGAATTGTGAGTACACAGTATAGGTTAATTAATGCACAATGGATTATAGGAAATAGGAATGAGATTTGTATGACGTATAGATGACAATGTAGAGACTGGAAGGCAGTGTTTGGCAGTATAAGTTCCATGAAGGATACCATGAAGGTAGCAGAGGGTGATTGGTAGTAAAAAGGGTTGTTTAAGTTGGGGTCTGTGTGGAGCTATTCCTGTCAACTACTGTACCTCAAATTTCCCAATCAAAAAGTTGTCTATCACTATAAAAATAGAGGAGCTTATTGAGGATAAGCAGAAGAATGGGAATATTGGGTTATGCCAAACACCAGCAAAAATGCATGACTTGGAGTGTTTGTAGCTAAATATACAGAGGTAGAGGTACAGGATGGAAGTATAAATCTCAAAGATTTTACTTTTCGCTTCTTTATTTTTCCACTGACAACTCAGGAACCTACAGGACATACTGGTGTACAACTCTGAAGATCCTGGATATGCTGCTCAGCCTTCTCTAGAATTGGCTCCTGAGTCTCCAGATCCTGCTCCAGAAACTACCTGCTCAGCCTGCAGATCTTGATAGATGCCGGTTCTGCTGCTTTCCGTTTCTAGGACTGGCTCCTAAGCTTTCAAATCCTTCTCCAGAGATACCTGCTCAGCCTCCAGATCCTTCTGTAGGACTGGCTCCCGAGGCTCCAGATCCTGCTCCAGAACTACCTGCTGAGCCTCCAGATCCTGATACATGCAGGTCCTGCTGCTTTCCCTTTCCTAGGACTGGCTCCTGAGTTTCCAGATCCTGCTTCGGAGATGCCTGCTCATCCTCCAGGAGGAGAAAACTATAGACAGGGAGAATACCTGAACATATAGCATAGGAACCAGGACTGTAACTGGAGTTAACCACACACTAGGAAGTGGGCATGGTGGAAGCCCAGGGGGATACCCATACACAACTGGAGATGACATAGTGATATTGCAGGTTTAATGGCAACAGAAGATAATAACAGGAACAGTCAAAATCGAAAACAAGGTCAAGCCCAAGGTCGTTATCAGGAAATCCAGGAGGGCAAGGAATGCTGGGAACAAGAACACTGGATAAATAAATAAAGCATTCATTGCACAGATACGTCATTTATGTTTTTTGTCAATCATTTTAAGGAACAGCAACACCAAAAAATGAAAGTGTTTTAAAGGAATGTCAATATAGTATACTGTTGCCCTGCACTGGTAAAACTGGTGTGTTTGCTTCAGAAACACCACTATAGTTGATATAAACAAGCTGCTGTGTAGCCATGGGGGCAGCCATTCGAGCACAGGATACACAGTAGATAATAGATAAGTACTACTATAGTTGATATAAAGAAGCTGCTGTGTAGCCATGGGGACAGCCATTCAGACACAGGATATACAGTAGATAACAGATAAGTACTACTATAATTTATATAAACAAGCTGCTGTGTAGCCATGGGGGCAGCCATTAAAGCACAGGATACACAGTAGATAACAGACTAAAGATTCTGAAGAATCCTATTGCATACTACAGAGCTTATCTGCTATCTGTTGTGCACCTTCTGCCTTTTCTCCTTTTTCAGCTTTGAATGGCTGACCTCATGGCTACATATCAGCTTGTTTGTATAAAGTATAGTTGTGTTTCTGAAGCACCTGTCCTTAGCCCTTAGATTGATACTTAGTGGAGCTATTGGGGGACGAGGGCTGTATGGAAATATGGAGACTGTATAAAGGTATTGGGAGGCTGAATAAATCTGGGCAGTGGTACGGAGCCTGTAAGGACGTAGGGTAGAATTGTGCATTGGTGGGGGGTGTAGAGTAACATAAATGTAGTTGCACAGGGGTTTTGGAGAAATAGAAGGGGTAAAACAAAGTATAGTAGCAGGCTCAGACTGGCAATCTGTAGAAAGTCACTATTTAGTGGGCTGGTGTTTGGGCCTTTATGTACTTGTAAAGCCAATTTTGACTCCAAGTCCAGACCTATATAGTTGGTTCATTCAGGTACATGGAGGGTTGTCTATTAGTAAAAGATGGGAAGTATTGATGTATGGGGAGAGGGAAACAAGGAAGTATGTTGCTTGTGTAGTAGTATAATAGAAGGGTGAAAGAGTGAAGTGTGGGACATGCAGTCATACAGAATGGGAAATATGGGTTAATGGCGACTGTGTAAAAGTACAGGATGGGAAAAGCAAATGTATGGGGGTTTTTTGTAGCTACAGAAGGAGCAATGTCGTGTTGTTGAGGTAAAGGAGTGTGTAAATATAAAGACACTGGGGTAACAATGGACACAAGAATTATGTCCTATAATGAGTACAGCGTTTACTAACAAGATACCATTTTATATAACAATATTCCATCTGTGCCATGCTAGAATAAAAGGCAGAAAAGCACATTCATAAATAAACTAAATAAAAAAAATGCAATTCTTTTATTGATTTCAGGAGCTCAAAAATCATACAACCAGTTCTTAAACTGAACATGTCTAAAATTCCCTTTAATTTGTTCTGCATCTTATGTTCAAGTACCACTTCCCATTCTCCTGCATTCAGCCTTTGCTGAACCATTTCAGGCATCTTTTTATGTAGCCACCCTGTCATCACTCCTTCACTCCGTCAGCTTGGCCTTCTAATGGATTGGCACGAGATTCACCCTTTTAGTGTAAATTAGGCTACTAGCCCTAAACAGCTACTTGCATGCAGTACATCCACTCTAAGAGTCAATGTCCATAGGGGCATTTATTAGGGCACATCTATTACCCCTGTTGCCAAGCTGCATGTGGCTCATTTCAAGCTGAAGAGCTATTAAAGGAAAACTAAACCCATTTTGCAAACATAGGGTCTGTGGCACAGGCAGGGCCGCCATCAGGGGGGGACAGGGGGGACAAGCGTACCGGGCCCGGGCATGAAGGGGGGCCCGGCAGCGCTGCATTTTTTTGAAGATCCGGGCCCCCCTTACGAGCGCCCGAGCCGTACGTCTTGCCTCTTCAGTGCCGAATGCGGAAGTTTCCTGAAAAGCCGAAGCCGATGCGACGAAAAGACCCGAAGTCACGGAAAAAGCCGAAGTCACGAAGCGCCGAAAAGACCCGAAGTCACGAAAACAGCCGAAGCCGAAGTCCTGAAGCAGCGCAAAGACCCGAAGTCACGAAAACAGCCGAAGCCGAAGTCCTGAAGCGGTGAAAAGACCCGAAGTCACGAAAGGAGGCGAAGTTGAAGTACTGAAGCCATGAGTTCAATTCTACTGAACACCAGTTTGTGTTTTTTTTTTTTTTTTTAATCCCCTGGCCACCAATGTATTATTTTAATATTCTATAGGCCCCTGCCACCAATCTTTTTTTTAAAACTTTTGTTTTTGGGGCCCCAATTTTTTTTTTAACTCGTAAGGGGCCCCTTGCCACCATTGTTTTTTTTTGGGTTTTTTTTTTAAAAAAAAAATTAATTTTCTTTTTGGTGGCCCCAAATTTTTTTAACTTGTAAGGGGGCCCCTGCCACCAGTTTTTTTTTTTTTTCAAAAAAAAATAATTTTTTTTTTAAATTTTTTTGGGGCCCCAATTTGTTTTTAACTTGTAAGGGGGCCCCTGCCACCATTTTTTTTTTTTTCAAAAAATTTTTTTTCTCCAAATTTTTTTTTGGGGCCCCAATTTGTTTTTAACTTATAAGGGGGCCCCTGCCGCCAATGTTTTTTTTTTTTTCAAAAAAAATTAATTTTTTTTCAAATTTTTTTTTGGGGCCCCAATTTGTTTTTAACTTAGAAGGGGGCCCCTGCCACCAATGTTTGTTTATTTTTTAGTTTTTTTTACATTTTTTTTGTTGGGGCCCCAAGTTTTTTTAACAGGGGGCCCCTGCCACCAATGTTTTTAAAAAAAAAAATTTTAATTTTTGACCATCAATAGCTTTTTACAACTTGTGTGGGGGGGGGGTTACTTTTTTAGCGCTGATGTCTGTGTGGTCTTTTAACTGCGATGTGGGCAGGATATGGGGCGGAGCTTGGTCGTCAGTGTGGGCGGGGCCCAGGGGGCCCCAAAAATTTTGTTGTACGGGGCCCTGTGATTTCTAATGGCGGCCCTGGGCACAGGAACCCCTCCAGAATTGTTGCAACCTCAATCCCTTAAACAGCCCTGCCCCATACAAGTCTATACACCAGGTAGAGTTGAGCAGTGGGTTTAAAGACCCCATGTTCAGCCACTTCACCTCCCTGACAGTATCACTAAAAAGTATGTACTTTATAAGCTGATCTAGTCCTGACTTCTAGTGCCCATGCTCCTGCTTGTTGATCATGCAAAGGAGCAGCAGTGCTGGTAAATAGTGATGGGCGAAATGTTTCACCAGGATTTGCCATGAAAAACACCCATAGACTGTAATGTATAGTAAAAAAAGGCATGTGGTTTGGAAAATGTTATGCCAAAAAAGGCCTATTGATTTTTCACGTATTTTCTGTAAAGCGAAATGGTTCTCCCATCACTAGTGGTGAGTCTTAGCAGGGGGACACAATGCCAACAGAGAGCTTAAAGAGATTCTGTCATGGGGGAAAAAAAATTCAAAACATATCAGTTAATAGTTCTTCTCCAGCAGAATTCTGCACTGAAATCCATACAGATTTTTTTATTTAATTTTGAAATCTGACATGGGGCTAGACATATTGTCAGTTTCCCAGCTGCCCCCAGTCATGTGACTTGTGCTCCGATAAACTTCAGTCACTCTTTACTGCTGTACTGCAAGTTAGAGTGATATCACCCCTCCCCCCCCCCAGCTGCCTAACAACAGAACAATGGGAAGGTAACCAGATAGCAGCTCCCTAACACAAGATAACACCTGCTGATAGATATAAGAACAGCACTCAATAGTAAAATCCAGGTCCCACTGAGACACATTCAGTTACATTGAGTAGGAGAAACAACAGCCTGCCAGAAAGCAGTTCCATCTTAAAGTGCTGTCTCTTTCTGAAAGCACATGACCAGGCAAAATGACCTGAGATGCACCTACACACCAATATTACAACTAAATACACTTGCTGGTTCAAGAATGACATTTTATATTGTAGAGTGAATTATTTGCAGTGTAAACTGTGTCATTTAGAAATAAAAATCACACCCTAAAATCATGTCAGAATCCGTATAAAAAAGCAAACACCTTGTGCTGCTTATAACGGGGCCACTCATATTGCAGTCTCCATAAACTACATTGTGACCAGGAGTTTCAATAAAATGTTTTTTGTTCAGTTCATGGTCTTGTTTCTTCCTTTATATGTGATGTTCATATTTAGGGATGCCGTAGGCTCTGTATATGTCTCATACAACAAATAGAGTAAGAGACAATGCAGTTAGGGTTAGAATGGAGACCAACTGCAAAGTGGCTGTACCCTCCTGTAATAGAGTAAAGTTGTATTTAGAGCAGCGATGCAATGGCTAGAAACACAAATGGGTTCCCTGATAAAAGATTATGTTCCCCCAAAAAATACGGGTGCTTGTGTGTATATTCTGTCACTTTTTTATATTTACTGAAACTGTAATTTCTTTAAAGCTTTTAAAGTTATTTATCAAATGTAAATAGTCCTATAGTCCAACCTTGGGTGCGGGTCACAGTTTGTCATGTACAAAACTACATACGACACACAGGGGCCCATTTATTAAAGGTCGAAGTGAATTTTCGAATTCAAAAACTTCAAATTTCGAAGTAATTTTTGGGTACTTCGACCATCGAATAGGCCAAAATTAGATACGAATTGAAAATACTTCACAAATTCAACCATTCGAAAATCAAAGTAATTTCTCTTTAAAAAAACGTTGACACTTCACCACCTTAAACCTGCCGAATTTCTGTTTAGCCTATGGGGGACCTGCTAGAACCTCTCTGAGTATTTGGCTACGTTTTTAGTTGAAGATTTTTTTTCTGCGATCCTTCGAATCCTTAGATTTTTACTTTGCTCGAAAACGCCTGTTTGTGCTCACAAAATTATAAAATTACAGGAATGTTGTGGTAATTGCAAATTTCTCTATGATATAACCACAGGCCTCAGATATGATGGGAAAACTTTAGTATGTTGGTGAGACTTTAGTATGTGGGTTAGTCAAAGCACAAAACAAGCAGCAGGTTGGCTTCTTGAACACTCCCAATTAGGGCCACTGGTATAGCTTGGGTAGTTCATGAGTTTCATTGCCTTGTATTTTAATGTAATGTACAGCAAACTGTAGTACGATTAAGCCATGGACATATATGGATATTTAGGGTCCTCTTCTCTATTAAACTCAAGGCAGATAAGAAACTTTGGACAACCTTGAGGGAGGAGGAAGAAAGAGCTTGAGACTGAAGAAAAAAATGTGAAAAAGAAACTGAGCATTGGACAATGGGGAACAATGGACACTGTAGACAGAGAGAAAGGGTACAGATGTGAAGGAAAGATGGGGAAGAACAGGAGAGAAATTGAAAGGAGCTGTGACAAGGGTTGAGGAGAAGAGCGAAGGCGTGAGCAAGATAGACAGCATTACGAAGGAGGACAGTGCATAAGAGGTTGAATGATAGAGGAGAATAGATGGGTGAAAGAAGAAAGCAAAATAGTATACAAAGGGGAAGAGAGAAAGCAGAAGATTAATAGGAATGACAGAGAGCAGAAAAGAAGAGAAGACACAATGAATAAGTGAAAACATGATATCAGGGAGTGAAAGGTCAGGAGAGAAAAGAGCAGGATGGAAAGGAGAGAAGTGAAAGAATGACAGGGAGAGAACATTAGAAAGACAGAGATGGGTAAAGGGAAAAAGAGAAGAATAAGGAAGAGGACAAGGCAAGAAGAGAGGAAAAATACAAGAAGGAAAGAGAAGGAAAACAGAAGTTGAAAGTTAAAAAAGGCAGAATTAAGCAAGTGGTGAGGAGAAGAACAATGAGAGTTTTATGAACTGCTCTTCCTCTGGCTTCTGTTTTCTTTGATGACCTTGCGAGGAGAAGAAGGACCATATGAAGGAGACAGAAACATATAATAAGGGAAAGTAAAAGTGAAAGCAGAAGAGAAAGACAGGAGAAAAAGATAAGAAGCTTATCAAGGGCAGAGAAGACAGAAGGGTAAATTAGAATGATGCGAAGAAGTGATCAGAGTATCTCATGGAATGGTAGGAGAAGGTACACCACAGATAGACACATATAGGGGCAAATTCACTAAGCGCCGAAGCACCTAACGCTAGCATCAATTCGCTAGTGTTGGGCATTTCCGTTACTTCGCAAATTCACTAACGCCAGCGTAAATTTGCTAGTGTTACTTCGCACCCTTACGCCTGGCGAATTTGCGCAACGGATGTAACTACGCAAATTCACTAACACGCGCATTGTACTGACCGCTACCGTTTACGCTAGACTTCCTTCGCCACCTCAGACCAGGCGAAGCGCAATAGAGTCGATAGGGATTGCTTCAAAAAAAGTTCAAATTTTTTCTAAGTCCCAAAAAACGCTGGCGTTTTTTCTATATTATGGGTGAAAAAGATAGAAATTTTTTTTGGGGCTCCCCTCCTTCCCCCCTACATTTCCTAACTCATGGCAACTTAACTAGACAGTGGGCACATGTGTAGGGCAAAATAAAAATTTTATTTGATGTTTTGAAGGTTTCCCAGGCATTTGTGTGCTGCTACATATTCCTCCATTGAAATTTGAATTTGGCGGCATATGCAAATTAACCATCGCTAGCGTAACTTCGCTTAGCTTAGCGAATCAACGCTAGCGCAATTTCGCAACCTTACGCTACCCCTGAGCGCAACTTCGGATTTTAGTGGCGAAGTGTGAGGGGAGTCACATAGCTGTAATTCACCATTCTAAACTGAAGTGGACTGAATCCATATGTGTGTATATATATATATATATATATATATATATATATATATATATATATATATATATATATATACATTATACAGTATATATACAATATGTAATGCATTATATAAAACTGATATGATATAATTCATTTAGATTTACATTACACGACAGCATGGAAACCAGTGGATTCTGTCTCAGAATTCCTCTTATAGACCTGCTAAACCTCTAGGCTGGTACAGTAAAGTCAATATATAAACTGCAGCATTTAGGGCTTTAGTTCTATAAACATTTAATGATGTTTGATGACTCAAGTAAAATGGCATAGGTCTCAGTTTGTGTGGATAGCACCCAGTAGGGAGCCCAGTTTGTTGGGACCGAGCCTGGTGATCAGGGTGGTCTAGGTTAAAGGGATTCGGTCATGATTTTTATGATGTCGTTTTTATTTCTAAATGACACCGTTTACACTGCAAATATTTCTTTTCTTTTGAAATTCTTTTTATTAAGATTTTCAATAAAATACAAGTATATGACAATATGATAAACATACAATGTTTCAATAAGGAGCAAAAGAAATATTCATGAGCATTACAATAAACATTTGACATGAAAGACAACAAAATAAATAAACAAACAAAGAAAAAGGGGAAATACAAATAACATAAAATAATGAAATATCAGAATAATAATAATAAAGTAAAATTAAATTAATTTAGATAATTTAGAAAAATAGACCTGGTATTCTCTCCTACAAATTAAAGTCTGACAATGCCAAAAAAAAGTATGAAGAAACATTTTTGTGAATGAAGGCATTAAATATCTCTTTTAGCATTTTATTAGCATAGATCTTGTCCCATAAGATTAAGGATAAATGACCTCTTATCGGCCTCTAAAGATGAGATATAAAGAGACCATCTATTCCTTATTCTATTTCTCTGGAGAAGATCATCCATTCTAAATCTAATTACCTCTTGAATACATAAGTTAAATAGATAAGACAGCACGTCCTTCAAAGAAGGGGGGTTCTCTTTTATCCAGTACAAGAATATAGATTTCCGAGTAGCTGCCATAACTAACCAACAAAAAGATAATATTTCATCTGAGACATTAATAGAAGAGCCATTGCAAGATACCTGAAAAAAGTCCTTCACATCTACTAGAGCATATTGAGGATTTAAGGAGACATCTAAATTAGTCAATTTTTTAATAAAACCATTTATTTTTTCCCATAGGTTTCTAATAATCGGACAATCCCAGATATAATGAAAGAAGTCAACATTCTTCTCTGTACATTTTGGACAAAAAGAAATCTTCTGAGAGCTATCACAGTTTTGGAACAATAAGCCATAACCTAAATGAATGAGCCGGAAATGTTGGTCTCTCCAAGACTCAGAACATATATTCTTTCTAAAATTTTGGAAAGAGTGCAGAAGTTCCCTTGAAGAAACATCAGTTCCCAGAAATGAAGACCATTTTTTGCTCGAGTTCTCTAGTGGATCTAAATCCTTGGAGACTGACTTTAAAAGATGTAATGAGATCCATGAAATATTATTTAGTTTAATATCTTCAGCCAATTGTAATAAACCTTTATAAAACTGATGATGACTTAATTGTGTTTTTGTTCTATTATTGATTAATTGAAAGCCTTGTCTAATCTGCAAATAGCTGAGCCTTTCCTTCTCAGAAAGACTATACTTTTCCTTAAACATTTTCCAAGGGAGTGGGTCTCCCAAAATTGGATCTAAAATGTGAGTAATTTGAGAAATACCAAATTTTCTCCATTTGTAAGAAAATTGATTTCTTTGCTTTATGGGAAACCCCTTCAGAAAGAAAGGAGATAAAAAAGGTGAGACATTGAAGTTTAGATTATTCTGTTTACATAGAATTTTCCAAGTACTGGTTGTATCCCTAAAAATTGGATTTCTCTTAATATCTATATGTTGCTCAGACCAGTTTTTATGTAAAGAAGATATAATATGTTCTTTTGAGTCCAAAAATAATTCCAGATTCAGATTAGTAAATTTCTCAGTACCCGACAGCCATTCCACAATATATCTAGTATTAGCAGCAATATTAAACTTTCTGAAGTCTGGGACATTGAGACCTCCTAAACCTTTAGGTTTTCTAAGTTTAGATAAAGAAATTTTAGGTTTTTTGTTATACCAAATAAAATTTCTAAGGATTCGGTCTAATTTCTGCACATCAAGATGTTTTAGCAATAGCGGAAGGTTCAGAATAGGAAACGCAATTTTTGGAAAAATTAGCATTTTGAATAATGCTATCCTTCCCATTAGGTTCAATGGACTATCCATCCATTTTTTGCAATGGGTTTGCATTATGTGAATTAATGGAGAAAAATTTAAAGGATATAATTTAGAGAGATCAGAAGGGATCAAAATTCCCAAGTATTTCATTTTACCAGAAGGAGATTTAATTTGAAGATCAGCTAGCAATTGCCTCGGAATGTTAGAACAAATGTTCAGAATATCTGTTTTACTGGAATTAATGAAATATCCTGAAAAAGTCTTATAATAGTCAAAAAAATTAAAAATATTTTTAAGGGATAACGTTGGATTACTAACAATCAAGAGAAGGTCATCAGCATATGCTAATGATTTGTAATGCTTACCATCGATCATCAGACCTTGGAATATATTTGAAGAATCCAGAAATCGAATTAAAGGCTCCATAGAGATATTAAACAAAAGTGGGGACAAAGGACACCCTTGACGAGTTCCTCTGAAGAGATCAAAAGTCTCTGATAATTCCCCAACTGCTGCGATTCTTGCTTTGGGATTAGAATAAATAGAGCTAAGTAATAACATAAACTGACCTTTAAGACCAAATCTGCCACAGCATTCTGAGAGATATTTCCAAGAGACATTGTCAAAGGCTTTCTCAGCATCTAAGCTCAATATTGAACATGGAATCATAGCTTTCTTGGCTTTGTAAATAATATTTATTAAAGTACGTATATTCTTAACCCCTGTTCTATTTTTTACAAAACCATTTTGCTGAGGAAAGATAATACTAGGTAGCAATAAAGAAAGCCTATCAGCTATTATTTTTGTTAAAATTTTAATGTCGAGATTTATTAAAGAAATAGGTCTAAAGGAAGCCGGTTGAGAAAGATCTTTGCCTTCCTTTGGAATTAATTTGATATGAGAAACCATACTCGAATTTAAGACTTTCCCATGACAATAAATTTCATTATATAGATTGGTCAAAAAAGGGGCTAGTTCCAATTTTAGTGTTTTATAAAAAGGAGAAATTAATCCATCCGGCCCACCAGCTTTGAAATCCTTTAAAGAATTTATGGTAGACAGTACTTCCTGAATATTAATTGGTTGATTAAGCACATCTAGTTGCTCTTCAGATAGTTTTGGGAAATTAACCTTCGAAAGAAAATTCAGACTTTCAGTTTCATCTAGCTGTGAAGGAGAATAAATAGATTCAAAATAACATTTAAAGATATTTACTATGTCTTTTGGGAGGTTAGTCATCTTACCCAAATGATTTCTAATCATCATTGGTTTATGAGACCATTTACTATGTTTAAACATATTGGCGAGAAATCTATTTGATTTATTATGTAAATTACCAAACCCAGCTTTACAATAGGCGAAAGAAGATTGGTCCCTCAAATTGACCCAATGTTTAAGTTTATCTAATGCTTCTTTATATTTTTCACTATGTTGTTTAGTAGGATGCATAACGAAATTCAAATATGCCTTTTTTTGAGCTTTAGAATGCAAAATAAATTCTTTATTAATTTTTCTCATATAATGTATTCTATATGAAGTAATTTCCCCACGGATTACCGCTTTCCACGCATCCCATAGCAATGGCAAGTTGGGTTCATCCTCCTGAGTTGACATATTTTCTTTAAGAAACAATTTCCATCTCTCTCTCAGCTTTTTATTAAATTCCGGCTTATCTTTGAGGAAAATTGGGTAAGACCAAGGAATGTAAGATTTTGGTGAAGGACCTAGATCTACCTCTATTAAGACCGGGGCGTGATCTGATAAGTTGATACTACCAATATTTGCTGATCTAGTTTTATTAAGTACATCAATTGATGAAAATAAGAAATCAATACGAGTTCCTATTCCATGAGGATGAGAGAAGAAGGTAAAATCTCTATCTGTCGGATTCAACATTCTCCAAAGGTCTACCATCTTAGTTTGCCTTTCAAAATTCGATAACAATTTTGATTTTTTAATAGACTGTTTTTGGACTGGGCCACTTTTATCTAAAGGCCATAAATAGGATTCATTAAAATCTCCGCCAATAATAAATTTATTTTGTGGATAAGACCCTATCTTCTGGATTATCTGAGAGTAAAACCGTTTTACCTGAATTAGGAGCATATAAGGAACTCATGAACCAAACCTTATTTTGTAAAAGCACCTCAGCTATCACGAATCTTCCATCATTGTCCCTTTCTGAGTTCATTAATTGGATATTCAAAGACTTATGAAATAAGATCGCTACTCCTCCTTTTTTTTTCACTGCAGGGGAATAGACTACATTTCCAACCCATCCCTTTTTTAATTTTTCAGATTCTACGTCAGAAAGATGAGTTTCCTGTAGCATAACTACTTCTGATTTCAATTTTTTTAACTCAGCTAACACTCTTTTTCTCTTTATAAATGAATTAAGCCCATTCACATTCCAAGTAACAATATTAAGCATTAAAACCTATCATAAGATATAAAACATTGTTACAAGAATACCAAAAGTTTCTAAAAATACCAGGTCTAGTAAAATAAGAGGGGAATGTAGTGTAAGACAGGTCACTTAAGTGAATGAAAAAATAAAATAGAATCATCATAAAAAAAAATTGGAAAAAACTCCAATAAAATACATAAAAAGACATCAGGGATGTAAACCATCTATTGATGAAATGAACATCTTTAAGTATATCAACCCAAAAAAACCAAAAGCTTCTTAACTTTAGTGCTTTGGTATCAAAAAATCTCAACCAACCAAAAAAGAAAAAAAAGCAAAGCACCAGAAGAATAAACATTAGGTTCAGTGACTTCACTTTTTTCCTAGAGAGAGAGAAAGCTTAAACTCTCCTTCAAAGATAAGTGGCAGGGAAAATTCCACATCATCTACCACCTACAAACTCAAAACCTTCAAATTTTAATTTTAATTGAAATATCAAGTTAAATTAGGTCATCATATTATCCAAATTAGATTGTTCCTGTGTAATAGGGGATCTGGATCTAGATCTTGGATTTGCTGTTGTATTCTTATCTTGAATCTTCTGTGTGGGACGAGAAAAAACTTTTGTTTCTTGCCTCCTTTCCTTAGCCGAAGCAGGAAAACCAAATCTTGCATCTTTAGGTTGATCCTTAATAAAGGATGAGGATTGTTTCTCAAGCCGGAATATGAAGTTTGAAGCATCCTTTGGGTTTTCAAAAATGTGGGTTTCAGTTGCCAGAAAAATCTTCAATTTAGCTGGGTACGTGAGTGCAAATTTAATGTTCATCTTAAATAAAGATTGGCAAATTGTAGTGAACTCCTTCCTTTTTTGAGAGAGCAAAATTGAGTAGTCTTGGAATATGAGGATTCGGAAGCCATCAATATCCAATGTATGGTTTTTCTTATAGGCTTGAAGAAATAGAGCTTTTTCAGAATAGTCTAAGAACTTAGCAATAACTGCTCTTGGTTTGAGGGGAGCTTGTTCTCTCAAAGGTCCAATGCGATGGACTCTTTCCAGCTTAATGTTTGTCAAGTTTTGTGAAATCCCTAGTTTTTTAGGAATCGTTGAAGTAATCATAGTGATAATGTCACTCATCTTATAAGATTCCGGAATTCCTATAAATCTTAAGTTATTTCTTCTTGTCCTATTTTCGAGATCGTCAATTTTAGATTGCATATCCTTTGTCTTCTTTTCCAGATCATCCAATCTCGTAGAAGTGAAAATTGTGTCATCTTGAATATCAGAAACCAGAGATTGTAATTCTTGCATCTGGCGATTCTGTGAGGTAAGGTTTTCAGACAAACTTTTAATAGTGCCTTGTAGAAGTTCAAGTGCTTTTTCAATAGCTGATTGAATAGCCTTTTCAATCGTTGGGTTAAGTAGTTTTGCAACTTCGGCTGCTAGAAGAGAATTTTCAGTAGATTTTTGTTGTGAGCTTTTAATAGAGCCATTGTCATTTTCAGAATTTTTGGAATTCTTCAATTTACTTCTTTCATAGGTTTTCCCATTACTTTTAGTAGAGAAAACTGAGGGGGCAGGAGAAGTATCCATATTTCAGCAGTAGATTTTCGTCAAAAAAAAAAAAAAAAAAAAAAATATATATATATATATGTAATATATATATATCAAAATCCACTATAGTTGCAAGTCGTATCTCAAGAAAACACTTAATCTACTTGAATGTAGACTGGTGTGTGTTTCAGACTTGGGGTGGAATAAAATGTCCCAAATATATATTTTCTTCACAGTTTGCAATACTCTTTGCAGTATGGTATGAAGATGCAGTAAATAGGTTCAGATAATTCACTTGTTTTTACCTCAGCTTCTGTTTATTTGCAATACAAGAGTCTTTATGCACAAATGTTACTATTTGTGAAGAGAGTATAACATGAGGCCATAGTTTAACCACCTTTTTTTCTCACACAGATGCGTCTCTCATTAGTCAAAGTTAGGTATGACTGAAGATCTTATCGTCTCCTTAATAAAACAATGAGACTCACTTTGTCTTTCCCTTCACACCGGTTAACTTTTCCTCCAGCTCAATACTTTTTGTGTAGAAGCATTAAGGCATAATATAAAGGTGCATCCTGAGGTAAAGAAAGAACCCCTTGTCGGCCATCTTGCTTCATAAACAAATGCGTCTCACATTAATAACTTTTGTTATACTTGGGGTTATTACTGCTCCTTTACAAAAACTTAGTCACTGACTTTTTCCTCAATAAATATTTCCCTTTCCCTCAGTTTGGTTTTCTGTATTTTGAAAACTGTTAGGCTTGGTAAAGGGAGTTATCGTGAGGTGATACTTCTGTCAGCCATTTTGTCCCAAAAGTGTATGACTCCCAAATCTTTTAGTTTTGCCAGGAACTATTTAAATCATTAATATATAAGTTATAGTTACTGAAATCCTCGAAATAATTCTCTTTCCTTTCCGGTTCACAGGTTAACAAGTCTCCGTTTCAGAGCCAAGGCCATGGGCACCCGCCAGCACCGAGTAAAAACTCTCCTCTGCTCTCCCCAGCCGCAACCGGATCACTTCGGAAGACTCGCAAAAAAGAACAGGAACTCAGAGGATCTTCAAGGTAAGTAAATGAAGTATCTTGCCGAATTTAAATAGCTGTTGTAAGTGGAAATGCGCGGAGCTTCACTCCTGCCCTCCCGCTCTCTCAGGCGCCATAACCGGAAGTCTGCAAATATTTCACTCTACAATATAAAATGTCATTCCTGAACCAGCAAGTGTATTTTTTTGTTGTTGTAATTGTAGGGGCCCCTACGGGTTAATCTGCCCTGCAGCTTTAAGGCCCCCACCTTTTTCTTAGAGTGATCTGCCAGGAGAGAATGACACTCCCCTGCTACACTGCTATATAGTGAGTGTAGGGAGCGGCCACTTCCTCTTTGGCCTGTGGATGCTGATCCAGCTGGGTGAGCTCAGGGGAGCCTGGCTACAGCTAGGCCCAGAAAGGCCCATGTGCTTTGGAGAAGAAGTCGGGGACCAGGTAACCCCGTGAATGGAGACCTTTCCTCTGTGAGAAATGCCTAATGCCTGCAGCTCTTCAGAAAGAGCCAGCACTTTAGGATGGAACTGCTTTCTGGCAGGCTGTTGTTTCTCCTACTCAATGTAACTGAATGTGTCTCAGTGGGACCTGGATTTTACTATTGAGTGCTGTTCTTAGATCTACCAGGCAGCTGTTATCTTGTGTTAGGGAGCTGCTATCTGGTTACCTTCCCATTGTTCTTTTGTTAGGCTGCTGGGGGGGAGGGGTTATATCACTCCAACTTGCAGTACAGCAGTAAAGAGTGACTGAAGTTTATCAGAGCACAAGTCACATGACAAACTTCCTGTAAGTGAGAGCTTCCAGTGACATCATCTCTGACTACAAACATAGAAGCTGCAGACTTTGCTAAATTGTTTCTGTATGAGTCACAACTTGTTCCCACAGTCCAAACTAGTAGTACCTGGGTGTCACCTCTAAACCTTTCTGCAGCCCCTCCAGGAAGATGAACTCTGTACTTTGTAAACTTGTAAAACTGCAAATCAGTTATGACCCCCAAAATATGTTTCCTTCCCCTTGATTTATATTTATATATTAACAGCAGATTGTTATGGTCTATATCACTGTGCCTTCAACTTGGGTTCTACATGCTGTGGGTTATGAGCAGGAATATAAACAATCCATAAATATTTACTCACTATTCCCCGAGATTCATGTACAATTTAATGCATGTTCCTATACAGTGCCAGTATGAATGGGGAGAGCATCACATCAATGTTCTTTCAGCCGGCCAGAACTAGGAGTAGGTGAAGTATGTGCCTAGCACCCCCTTATATTGTGCCCTAGGAACTTGCCTCTTCTCATGACCCCTAGTTCTGGCCCTGTTCCACTTTTACTGCCTGTGCCCATGGTCAGACTGGTGCCATTGGGAAACTGGTAAAAAGCCCCCCCCCAGGAGCCAAACAAAAGAACAATGGGAAGGTAACCAGATAGCAGCTCCCTAACACAAGATAACAGCTGCCTGGTAGATCTAAGAACAACATTCAATAGTAAAAACCCATGTCTCACTAAGACACATTCAGTTACATTGAGAAGGAAAAACAACAGCCTGCCAGAAAGCATTTCTCTCCTAAAGTGCAGGCACAAGTCACATGACCAGGGGCAGCTGGGAAATTGACAAAATATCTAGCCCTATGTCAGATTTCAAAATTGAATATAAAAAAATTGGTTTGCTCTTTTGAGAAATGGATTTCAGCGCAGAATTCTGCTGGAGCAGCGCTATTAACTGATTCATTTTGAAAAGATTTTTTTTTCCCATGACAGTATCCCTTTAAATATTCTATGTACTTACCTCCAATGATCCAGATGTAGGTGGGGCAATCCTGAATGACAGTCCCAAGGGGGTGGGATTGATGGAAAGTGGGTGTGGTTTGCGGTGAATCATTGCATTTGGGTGTAACCAGCACAGATGAGAAACAGGCCTACAAATGTTGGTAGACATGGCTACATGAAGGATATGGGGCATTATCAAGTCTAAGAGCTAGTGTTGTTGGCCTGAATCTTGTGACACTCTCTGGTTTACCTGCAGGTTTTGGGTGTCCCTGCTGGTGAACAATAATAACCCACCCCCCTGTTGTAAGTGTAAGCCCCTGTATACCATCCACCATCATCAGTTAGGGAGGGCCAGTTGAGCTGGGGGATGTGATCATTTTCTAACACAAGGTTAGTGTTAATTCTAGAATTAAAATGGGATCTGTAATCAGGGCCGCAACTAGGGGTAGGCAGGGTAGGCGACCGCCTAGGGCGCAATCATGTGGGGGGCGCACTTTTAAGGGTATTTTTTTTAAACATTGGTTTGCGTGGCCTTTAATAGTTTTCAATTTTATAAACTGCTTGTTTCAACCCCCACCTCCCCCTTGGGAGCTTCTAGCAGAGGTAAACAGATGATTAGGGGCAATATGATGGATTTTTGGCTGTTGCTGGCACAGGTACAAAGGGGGGCACTATGATAGGTGCTGGCACAGGTACATGGGGCAACATGATGGCTGCTGGCACAGGTACAGTGTACAATATGAATGGTAAGGTGGGAAATGGTAATGCAGGACCACCGGGTGGGGGGCACTAATTCAAGCTCTTGCCTAGGGTGCCAAAATACCTTGGCCTGGCCCTGTTTGTAATTGTAATTTTTCTTCCCACAGGGGTACATGTATGCCCTAATCTGATCATAACTGAAGGAGAATGATAAAGCCCATTGACCCAAACCTTTGAAGCTGTTGCTTGTCTGTCTGGGGTTCTGAGTGAGCCAAGGATTCTGTAATTACCCCATGTTTATGTGAGTTTCTTTTAAGAGATCTGGTTTATGCTGTCTGGCTCTTTATGAAACGGAGTCTTGTGTAAGCTCTTGGGTCATTGCCATAGGACTGATAGACTGCAATTTATTACATTCTTTGCAAAGTACTTCATACATGGCAAATTGAGCTGGGTCAAGGGCTAAACCGGGCAAAATGCCATTGTAACTAGATGAACGTGGTGAGGATCAGAGTGTAGTGGGCATGAAACATCCCAAGGATGGGTTTCCTTATCCTTTAAAAGTGCTCACAAAATTATAAAATTACAGGAATGTTGTGGTAATTGCAAATTTCTCTATGATATAACCACAGGCCTCAGATATGATGGGAAAACTTTAGTATGTTGGTGAGACTTTAGTATGTGGGTGAGTCAAAGCACAAAACAAGCAGCAGGTTGGCTTCTTGAACACTCCCAATTAGGGCCACTGGTATAGCTTGGGTAGTTCATGAGTTTCATTGCCTTGTATTTTAATGTAATGTACAGCAAACTGTAGTACGATTAAGCCATGGACATATATGGATATTTAGGGTCCTCTTCTCTATTAAACTCAAGGCAGATAAGAAACTTTGGACAACCTTGAGGGAGGAGGAAGAAAGAGCTTGAGACTGAAGAAAAAAATGTGAAAAAGAAACTGAGCATTGGACAATGGGGAACAATGGACACTGTAGACAGAGAGAAAGGGTACAGATGTGAAGGAAAGATGGGGAAGAACAGAAGAGAAATTGAAAGGAGCTGTGACAAGGGTTGAGGAGAAGAGCGAAGCCGTGAGCAAGATAGACAGCCTTACGAAGGAGGACAGTGCATAAGAGGTTGAATGATAGAGGAGAATAGATGAGATGGGTGAAAGAAGAAAGCAAAATAGTATACAAAGGGGAAGAGAGAAAGCAGAAGATTAATAGGAATGACAGAGAGCAGAAAAGAAGAGAAGACACAATGAATAAGTGAAAACATGATATCAGGGAGTGAAAGGTCAGGAGAGAAAAGAGCAGGATGGAAAGGAAAGAAGTGAAAGAATGACAGGGAGAGAACATTAGAAAGACAGAGATGGGTAAAGGGAAAAAGAGAAGAATAAGGAAGAGGACAAGACAAGAAGAGAGGAAAAATACAAGAAGGAAAGAGAAGGAAAACAGAAGTTGAAAGTTAGAAAAGGCAGAATTAAGCAAGTGGTGAGAAGAAGAACAATGAGAGTTTTATGAACTGCTCTTCCTCTGGCTTCTGTTTTCTTTGATGACCTTGCGAGGAGAAGAAGGACCATATGAAGGAGACAGAAACATATAATAAGGGAAAGTAAAAGTGAAAGCAGAAGAGAAAGACAGGAGAAAAAGATAAGAAGATTATCAAGGGCAGAGAAGACAGAAGGGTAAATTAGAATGATGCGAAGAAGTGATCAGAGTATCTCATGGAATGGTAGGAGAAGGTACACCACAGATAGACACATATAGGGGCAAATTCACTAAGCGCCGAAGCACCTAACGCTAGCGTCAATTCGCTAGCGTTGGGCATTTTCGTTACTTCGCAAATTCACTAACGCCAGCGTAAATTTGCTAGTGTTACTTCGCACCCTTACGCCTGGCGAATTTGCGCAACGGATGTAACTACGCAAATTCACTAACACGCGCATTGTACTGACCGCTACCGTTTACGCTAGACTTCCTTCGCCACCTCAGACCAGGCGAAGCGCAATAGAGTAGATAGGGATTGCTTCAAAAAAAGTTCAAATTTTTTCTAAGTCCCAAAAAACGCTGGCGTTTTTTCTATATTATGGGTGATAGGCTGAAAAAGATCGTAATTTTTTTTGGGGCTCCCCTCCTTCCCCCCTACATTTCTTACTCATGGCAACTTAACTAGACAGTGGGCACATGTGTAGGGCAAAATAAAAATTTTATTTGATGTTTTGAAGGTTTCCCAGGCATTTGTGTGCTGCTACATATACCTCCATTGAAATTTGAATTTGGCGCCGTATGCAAATTAACCATCGCTAGCGTAACTTCGCTTAGCGAATCAACGATAGCGCAACTTCGCAACCTTACGCTACCCCTGAGCGCAACTTCGGATTTTAGTGAAATTGCAGAGCGCTGGCGAAACTACGCCTGGCGAAGTGTGAGGGGAGTCACATAGCTGTAATTCACCATTCTAAACTGAAGTGGACTGAATCCATATTTATATGGAAACCAGTGGATTCTGTCTCAGAATTCCTCTTATAGACCTGCTAAACCTCTGGGCTGGTACAGTAAAGTCAATATATAAACTGCAGCATTTAGGGCTTTAGTTCTATAAACATTTAATGATGTTTGATGACTCAAGTAAAATGGCATAGGTCTCAGTTTGTGTGGATAGCACCCAGTAGGGAGCCCAGTTTGTTGGGACCGAGCCTGGTGATCAGGGTGGTCTAGGTTAAAGGGATTCGGTCATGATTTTTATGATGTCGTTTTTATTTCTAAATGACACCGTTTACACTGCAAATATTTCACTCTACAATATAAAATGTCATTCCTGAACCAGCAAGTGTATTTTTTTGTTGTTGTAATTGTAGGGGCCCCTACGGGTTAATCTGCCCTGCAGCTTTAAGGCCCCCACCTTTTTCTTAGAGTGATCTGCCAGGAGAGAATGACACTCCCCTGCTACACGGCTATATAGTGAGTGTAGGGAGCGGCCACTTCCTCTTTGGCCTGTGGATGCTGATCCAGCTGGGTGGGCTCAGGGGAGCCTGGCTACAGCTAGGCCCAGAAAGGCCCATGTGCTTTGGAGAAGAAGTCGGGGACCAGGTAACCCCGTGAATGGAGACCTTTCCTCTGTGAGAAATGCCTAATGGCTGCAGCTCTTTGTAAGAAATGTGCTATTGCCTCAGCTCCTGCGTGAGTACTAAACCTGTGGTCACTTGCCTCGTGTATAGTTAAATAAACCGTTTCTGTTTTACTGCAGGAACCTCCTGGCGCCCATCTTTTGTTGTATGCACAGTAGCCTGGGGGGATGTAGTTGCACTACACCATAGAGGGAACACTTCCACATGGCGAAGGCCCTGACCCTGTTGTGTAAGTCGCAGTGTAACCCATGCTTCTACTGCTAGCTGGACAGTTTAACTATTTGTGTGCTGTGCAGCCCAAATAGGTGTTACATAATATTGGTGTGTAGGTGCATATCAGGTCATTTTGCCTGGTCATGTGCTTTCAGAAAGAGCCAGCACTTTAGGATGGAACTGCTTTCTGGCAGGCTGTTGTTTCTCCTACTCAATGTAACTGAATGTGTCTCAGTGGGACCTGGATTTTACTATTGAGTGCTGTTCTTAGATCTACCAGGCAGCTGTTATCTTGTGTTAGGGAGCTGCTATCTGGTTACCTTCCCATTGTTCTGTTGTTAGGCTGCTGGGGGGGGGGCGATATCACTCCAACTTGCAGTACAGCAGTAAAGAGTGACTGAAGTTTACCAGAGCACAAGTCACATGACTGGGGGCAGCTTGGAAACTGACAATATGTCTAGCCCCATGTCAAATTTCAAGATTAAATATAAAAAAAAATCTGTTTGCTCTTTTGAGAAACGTATTTCAGTGCAGAATTCTGCTGGAGCAGCACTATTAACTGATGCCTTTAGAACACAACATGTTTTGTCATGACAGTATCCCTTTAAATGCCCATTTGTTGTCTTGGCTATGCCCATATGATTTCAGGGGTCATGGTAGAAGACTATGGACAGGCTTTAACCTACAATATACAAAAAACACCCTAAGATCCACACTGGATAGTCCTGCCTACATTATAGCAGAGAGACAGTTGTCTACATCTATTTGGGCTAAAGGAGGGTCCAGACCAAATACAGGACTGCAAAGTGCAACTTGAACCCCAAAGCACTTCCCTAAATGGTTACATACCCTGTCTGTCTGTCAGAGCATTCTGGGAGTTGTAGTCCAGCAACAGCTGAATTTTTTCTTTAGATCAGGACGAGGCAGATAACCTTCTCATGGGCTCTGTAGACATCTCTGTATGACACTATATAACAGAGAGAGAAAGGGGTTAATGTTCTACATGTATCAGTTTCCCACATTGCACCCGTCCCTCCTCGTTGCTGTTCTGGGGTCTGTGGGAGGTGGTGTGTTTTGGCACAAGTGTGTGAGTGGATGACCGCTGATGAAGGGATAAAGTCCTCTGTCCAGAGCAGACATTTCAATCATAGCTAATGATTACCCTCAGCTTCCACTGGATCACGAACAGTCTGGGCCTTATGCAAAAACTAATGCTGAGTTTAGGGAATGTCTGACAATAACACTATTTCTGACCCAGAAGGAGATTTGGGGGGTCACAGACCAAGGACAGAGCAGCAGTGGCCTAATAATGTGAAAAACCTTTGATGAAATCAATAAAATTCCCCTCTTGTTGTATTATAACTCTCAGCAAGTATCTGCTCGAAAGAAATGCAGTAAGGGACTCAAAATTTAGGGTTCACTAAAGTATTGTGTGGATTTGATGGGGGCTCAGCCAAATTTAGGGTTCACTAAAGTATTGTGTGGATTTGATGGGGGCTCAGCCAAATTTAGGGTTCACTAAAGTATTGTGTGGATTTGATGGGGGCTCAGCCAAATTTAGGGTTCACTAAAGTATTGTGTGGATTTGATGGGGGATCAGAAAAATTTAGGGTTCACTAAAGTATTGTGTGGATTTGATGGGGGCTCAGCCAAATTTAGGGTTCACTAAAGTATTGTGTGGATTTGATGGGGGCTCAGCCAAATTTAGGGTTCACTAAGGTATTGTGTGGATTTGATGGGGGATCAGAAAAATGTAGGGTTCACTAAAGTATTGTGTGGATTTGATGGGGGCGGGGTGCAGATATACTCCGTTATTGGTGGGCCATGCGAGCTGCCAAGTTACAAGTGACCAGTTTACGATTTAAACCTTCTGATACTACAGGTACGGGATCCGATATCCGTAAACCCATATTCCAGAAAGCTCCACATTACAGAATTGCCATCTCTAATAGACTCCATTTTATCCAAATAATCCAAATTTTTAGAAATTATTTCCTTTTTCTGTGTAACAATAAAACAGTATCTTGTACTTGATCCGAACTAAGATATAATTAATCCTTATTGGAAGCAGAACCAGCCTTTTGGGTTTATTTAATGTTTACATGATTTTCTAGTAGACTTAAGGTATGAAGATCCAAATTACGGAAAGATTAGTTATCCGGAAAAGTCAAGGTCCCAAGCATTCTGGATAAAGGTCCCATACCTGTACAGCTTTTGTGATACAACTCCCAGCACCCTCCCCCCAAAACACAGAGGCTGCTGGTACTTATGGTAGAACAGGTATGAGACCTGTTATCCAGAATGCTTGAATTCCAGATAATGGAATTTGGATCTTCATAACTTTTATCTGCTAGAAAATCATGTAAACATGAAATGAAAGCCTATATTTAAGTTCCCACTGGCATGAAACGGATAAGGCTATGTGTTTAGCTATTTTGTGGCCTAAATAAAGTTGTCAGTTCTTTTACAAGCCTGTTTGTGGGATGTGTAAGTGCCTGACGTTTGTCGCATTCGGTTGGATACTTCCACCTCGAGCTGTAGGTCTGGGGCATGAGCACATAGGCCCCACATATTACTGTGAGATAATTCATTTTTTTTAGGTTTTTACATTGGGACTTTCTTCCTAAGTATATAAACATGAAATAGAGCCAATAGTCTGGGTTTGCTTCCAATAAAGATTAATTATATCTTAGTTGGGATCAAGTACAAGCTACTGATTTTTTATTACAGAGAGAAAGGAAATTCTTTTTTGGATTATTTTGTCTATGGGAGACGGCCTTTCCGTCTCTGAGCTTTCTGGATAATGGGTTTCCGGATAACAGATCCCACACCTGTACAGATATAACTGGCCTATTACTGCAGCTGTATAATATATATACCTCTTGAGAAAGGCTTCAGTATAGAAGCCGAAACGTCGAAATAAAATTTTGTTTTTTGGACACCTTTGAAAAGACCTGGTTGTGCGTTTTTTGTACAGCAATTTGGTTTATATATATATATATATATATATATATATATATATATATATATATATTAATATAATAATAATAAGAATAATGCACTTGAGTGGCAAAGTGAATTGGGCACTTTGGGGCATTGTAGGCAATATAGTGCTCTTTAGTAGGTGTTTTGGGGCATACAGAACACACTCATTATATAATGCACTTTAGAATGTTGGGTCCCTTTATCAGGCCCACTATTATCTACAGAGTTTATGTATATAATATTGGCTATGGCACAGAACTTGACAACTAAAATAACTATTCTGTAAGGCTACAATTGGAATGTTATTGTAACCTTCTATGTATTTTCTTGTTTGTCATTCAATTCACTGCATGGTTGCTATGGTAAGAGGCTATCCTAGCAACCAGATAATCTGAAAAATACAGAGAATTCCGTGCTGGAGACCTGACCATGAACAAAAAAGTTAAATAACTTAAAGGGGTTGTTCACCATTTGCAGTTGGTTTTTATTATTTGTGTTTTTGAGTTATTTAGCTTTTATTCAGCACAGCAGGTTTCCAGTTTTAGCAATCTGGTTGCTAAGGTCTAAATTACTCTAGTGACCATGCACTGATTTGAATAAGAATATGCAATATGGATAGGAGAGGCCTAAATGGAAAGATGAGTAAAAAGTAGCAATAACAATACATGTAGCCTTACAGAATATTTGTGTTTAAGATGGGATTTAAGATGAAAGCTGGTGAAATTAAGAAGAAAGCAGCAAATAATTAAAAAACTATAACAAATAAATAATGAAGACCAATTGAAAAGTTGCTCAGAATTCTATAACATACATAGGGGCACATTTACTATGGGTCGAAGTAAAATCCTTCGACTTCGAATATCGAAGTCAAAGGATTTGTCGCATTTCGTTCGATCGAAGGAAAAAACATTTGATCGTTCGATTAAATCCTTCGAATCGAACGATTAAAGCCTTTTAATCGAACGATTCGAAGGATTTTAATCCATCGATCAAATGATTTTCCTTCGATCAGAAATTGCTAGGAAAGCCTATGGGGACCTTCTCCATAGGCTAACATTGGTGCTCTGTAGGTTTTAGGTGGCGAAGTAGGTAGTCAAAGTTTTTTTTAAAGAGACAGTACTTAGACTATTGAATGGTCGAATAGTCGAACGATTTTTAGTTCGAATCGTTCGATTCGAAGGTCGAAGTAGCCAATTCGATGGTCGAAGTAGCCAAAAAAAACCTTTGAGTATTTTTCATTCTAATCCTACACTCGAGCTTAGTAAATGTGCCCCTAAAAGTTACCTTACAAAAATATTACACTAAAATGTAATTTAAAGTTGAACTTTCCCTATAGACACATTATCCTGTCGGCTACCTGCAAATTGTTTGAGCAAAGGCCCCATCACTAATACAACGTAAGAACTGTAACCAGCTCCTGTGTATCATATACTGAGGAAAAAAAGCATTTGCTTTTTCTGACTCCTGTATCCCATATATTTCCCTATTTTAATAATCTCAACCTGCATCTTTCTACTGTCCATATACATAAATAAAATGTGGCCTGTGTATCATATACTGAGGAAAAAAAGCATTTGCTTTTTCTGACTCCTGTATCACATATATTTCCCTATTTTAATAATCTCAACCTGCATCTTTCTACTGTCCATATACATAAATAAAATGTGGTCTTTGCAAGTGAAGCAGCCCGTGCCTTATTTTTGCTTTCTTGATTGCTGCTCTACAACACTTGTATTTATAGGCTCAAATTACAAAATAGCAATGATTTAATATCATTTTACACTACCATCTCTGTTCTGTAATGTCCCAATCTATGCACTTGCTTTCCAGGGATTTAGAGCCTTTGGTAATCCAATCTATATTTGTTTTTGCAACATACATTAAATAATATTATGGTCATTATTACCCAATAAAGCACGGACGGATATATTGAATACTCACTCTACATACCACCATTTGGTAAATATTCAGTTTGTTTTATTTATACACACACACACACACACACACCCGCTGCCATAGTTTTATTGGATCTTTCTGTACAGACAATAAGCAAACTTAGTCCCCTGCTGAATTGTGCTTAGTACAGGGAATACCTATGTTGCCATAGTTTTATGGGATCTCTCTGTACAGGCTATGAGCAAATTTAAGGGCTGTTCCTGCTGAAATGTGCTTAGTACAGGGGAATACCTATGCTGCCATAGTTTTATGGGATTTCTCTGTACAGACTGTGAGCAAACTTAGGGGACTGTTCCTGCTGAATTGTGCTTAGTACAGGGAATACCTATGTTGCCATAGTTTTATGGGATCTCTCTGTACAGGCTATGAGCAAATTTAAGGGCTGTTCCTGCTGAAATGTGCTTAGTACAGGGGAATACCTATGCTGCCATAGTTTTATGGGATTTCTCTGTACAGACTGTGAGCAAACTTAGGGGACTGTTCCTGCTGAATTGTGCTTAGTACAGGGGAATACCTATGTTGCCATAGTTTTATGGGATCTCTCTGTACAGGCTATGAGCAAATTTAAGGGCTGTTCCTGCTGAAATGTGCTTAGTACAGGGGAATACCTTTGCTGCCATAGTTTTATGGGATTTCTCTGTACAGACTGTGAGCAAACTTAGGGGACTGTTCCTGCTAAATTGTGCTTAGTACAGGGGAATACCTATGCTGCCATAGTTTTATGGGATCTCTCTGTACAGACTGTGAGCAAACTTAGGGGACTGTTCCTGCTGAATTGTGCTTAGTACAGGGGAATACCTATGCTGCCATAGTTTTATGGGATCTCTCTGTACAGACTATGAGCAAACTTAGGGGACTGTTCCTGCTGAATTGTGCTTAGTACAGAGGAATACCTATGCTGCCATAGTTTTATGGGATCTGTCTGTACAGGCTATGAGCAAATTTAAGGGCTGTTCCTGCTGAATTGTGCTTGTACAGGGAATACCTATGCTGCCATAGTTTTATGGGATCTCTCTGTACAGACTATGAGCAAACTTAGGGGCTGTTCCTGCTGAATTGTGCTTAGTACAGGGAATACCTATGCTGTCACAGTTTTATGGGATCTCTCTGTACATGCTATGAGCAAACTTAGGGGCTGTTCCTGCTGAATTGTGCTTAGTACAGAGGAATATCTATGCTGCCATAGTTTTATGGGATCTCTCTGTACATACTATGAGCAAACTTAGGGGCTGTTCCTGCTGAATTGTGCTTGGTACAGGGGAATACCTATGCTGCCATAGTTTTATGGGATCTCTCTGTCTCACGTAGCTTTTCCTACATGGTACAGAGCTATAAGAATTACAGTGCAAGTCAGTGTGGAATTTCCTGAGGCATGATGTCTAAAGTAAACAGCCCTTTTGTATTTGCTCCTAGTCATAATGGCATGCTAGTTGTTATGTCTATGGAAGTTATTACTGGTCAAACAAGGTATAACATGTTGTACTGCAAATAAATTACATGTCCCTAAACTTACTGGTTTTTAGTGCTTACTAGTATCTTGTACTGTAATAGATCTTTCCAGGCTGGCTTTGGGTAGTAGCAGCTCAGTACTTACTGCATCAGTTGTTACAATCACAACACCCAGTGGTACTCACTGCCTTGGTGAACTAAGCCCAGTGCCAGGCGGAGCTCACATGGGTCCCACACTCCAAGGGTCTTTCTGTCCCTGAGCCTGACCACTTTAGTTCCTAAACTCAGGGCCGCCATTAGAAATCACTGGACCCTGTACAACAAAATTTTGGGGGGCCCCTGCCCACCCCCGTCCCAAGCCCACACCACAGTTAAAAGATCACACAGACATCAGCACTAAAAACAATAAACCCCCCATAAAAGCTTTTTAAAAATGATTGGTGGTCAGGGTCTCAGATTGAAAGCCGGTTAGGGAGAGAATTGGGGAGATAGGTTCTTTGCTATTCTAGATGCACATAATAAATAGGGTGGCATTTTCTTTTCTTGCCCTAGATATTTTTGATTCCCTATATATTTAGTTGTGTAATGAGCTACAGGGGTACATGACCAAAGGTCTTGGGGGGCTTAAACTGAATAGGTCAGACAATGACTGTTTTAGAGAGAGATACCATGAAACTAATCCAAGCATAGGTATTCCATGTACTAAGTACAATTCAGCAGGAACAGCCCCTAAGTCTGTCCATAATCTGTACAGAGAGATCCCATAAAACTATGGCAACATAGGTATTCCCTGTACTACGCACAATTCAGCAGGAACAGTCCCTAAGTTTGCTCATAGTCTGTACAGAGAGATACCATAAAACTATGGCAGCATAGGTATTCCCTGTACTAAGCACAATTCAGCAGGAACAGTCCTTTAAGTTTGCTCATAGTCTGTACAGAGAGATCCCATATAACTATGGCAACATAGGTATTCCCTGTACTAAGCACAATTCAGCAGGTGCAGCCCCTACGTTTGCTCATAGAAAATATCTGTAATGCAGTGAAGCTAATTTAAGTTGTAAGAAGCCTCCTTCTAGCTGCTTCATTAATATAATACTATTTTATCTACTAACCTGTATCAAGGTCACATAATAGGGAATTGTTAACCTGCTCTGTTGATGTGTGGCCATGAATATCTTCTGGGGCCTATTCATAGCTAACTTTATTACTATGGATGCACCGAATCCAGGATTCAGCCATTATTCGGCCTCTTTCAGTAGGATTCGGCCGAACCGAATCTGAAACCTAATTTGCATATGCAAATTGGGGCGGGAGGGAAATTGCGTGACTTTTTGTCACAGAACAAGGAAATAAAAAATGTTTTCCCCTTCCCACCCTAATTTGCATATGCAAATTAGGATTTGGTTCGGTATTTGGCCGAATCCAAAATAGTGGATTTGGTGCATCCCTATTTATTACAGTTAATATCCCAATAGGGGATGCGTCAGAGAGGGGGCATTGTTGTCAGGTTCTCTGC
Organism: Xenopus laevis; assembly: GCF_017654675.1. Lineage (NCBI taxonomy): Eukaryota > Metazoa > Chordata > Amphibia > Anura > Pipidae > Xenopus > Xenopus laevis. The sequence goes on along the minus strand of NC_054383.1, from coordinate 125,661,193 downwards.
TGGGCACCATATACCCACGTGGCACACTGCCTGAAGACTTACTCACTGCTGCTCTTCTCTTTAAAATGCATCTCTGCCCTCGAAGAGAACCAGCAGTATTTTTAGTAATTAATTATTCTCTATGTATTTAAACATTCAAACATGGCAGCGACATCTCCAATGATATTGTACCATCTAGATATCCTTTCTCCTAGTTGCTGAGACCAGAGAATGGACGCAAGATCATCCAGCATGTCCCCTATCCTACATCTCACGCTTGTGTATGACTTTTATGACTGTACTTACCAAATACTGATATTAAGGGAGTTATTTATCAAAGGTGGAGTTGTGTTTTCCCGAAAAATTGAGGTCAAAAACTAAAATTTTCAGGTTAAAAAAAACCTTGAATTTTTCTAGATTTATTATACTCTGAAGCGGGAAAGAGCTAGAATCCGAAAATACTTCTGCTAAAACCTGGCGAGGCCATGTAGAAGTCAATGGCAGAGGTCCCTTTAACCATTGATGTTAATAGCCTTCATGATGTTCCAGTTTTTTTGGTGGGTTTCAAAAACTCAATGAATTCGAGCAATTCGAATGTATTCCCATGGAAAACTCGATTAATTAATTAGAGTTTGTGGGTTGTTCAACCTGAAAACCACTGACAGTTTTTTCCATTCGAGTTTTTTCTTAAATTAGAAAACATTCGAATTTGTGACTTCATTTGAGGTATAAAAACCTCGCAAAACTCCAAAAATCAACCTTTGATAAATAGCCCCCTAAATATTCTGCTGACTAAATGAAGTAAGTTAGCCATTTGACACTATTTGTGAGTTCTGTGAGTTCTTAGCTAGGATTAGCCAGCTTGAGTTATAGGAGCGGGTCAGTGCCCACTTAGTCAGGGCACCTTATTAGCCTCTACTTGTTACCCTTCAGTTGCTGCATAAATACATTTACTTTCTAAATAATTCCTGGTGCTCATTAATTTCCATATGTTTAACTCCAACACAGGTCCCAGCCCTGAGTGAAAGTCCCTGGTATGGCCTGTGCTGTACCCTAGCCTGGCATATCAAGGATTAACCCCTCTTCTGGCTTTATACTATTATATAGTGCTACATGTGCATAATATATAATCTGGTCAATCGCTCATTATGCACATGGGTGTGCCCAGGGTCGAACTGGGCTGGCGGGACAGCTGGAAAATAAGAGCACAGCACCCTTACCTCCACCTGGCCTCCATCACTGCCTCAGTGATATAAAATATGTTACACGTGTGGGGACAGTTTTGGCTGGGGCATGGGGGTATGTGAAGGCCCCTGAGACGGCAGCCCCAATGGGCCGACACTGTGTGTGCCCCAACATGGTTGTACTCTTTGGGGATGATTTCTTCAGAAAATACCAGTGTTTCCCGAAACAGGAGCTCTATTAGTCTACCCGTGGGGGAGGGGGAATCATTTTTACATAATATGATATGTGCCCTTTAATTTTTCACCTAACTCAAGTGTCAGTATGGAATGGATCACATAAACAAAGATCAGCAGCCCTGCTGCCTCATCAACTCCCAGTTACTCAGTAACTTCAGTATCTAGGGCAATTGGATAACTATATAACGAAATAGCTGGTATGAGGCCCTGTGCTCTCACAGAAACCAAGGGCACACATACATGCTTAAAGAAAATCAGATGGCACTCATCAGCGAATGTGCTGATACCCATTTCTGTAGTTGGTGTAGGGTGGGATGGACAGGAGGTTAGTAACCTGCAAAGCTAGCCCTGTACTGCCCTGTACTCACTGTATGTTCTAAATGAATGTTGAATGTTGTTATTGATTCCTGTGAGTGATATGTTATATCCTCCATGCAGGGGCAGAAGTAATAAGACAGTGGTTCTTGTACAGAGGGCACAGCTGGGGTATACAGTATATGGACTTTAGAAACCTCCTGGAACAGGGTTTCCGGATTGCACCACCATTCATTCCACACAGAACTGAGAATTTTTAGTCACACTTTAGTCACACCACACATACATGCTAGCTGCCATCAGCCAATGAATGGCCAGAGCTATGTCTGTTTCTCCCGCTCTTTCTGTCAGAAGCTCTGTTTTGTCCTGTGAGGTGTTAGTAAGGGAGCAGCACAAAATGGCTGCTCAAGGCAAAAGGGGAAATATTTAATCAGTAATATGCCAATATTAGGAAATAAATAATCTGCTGGTATAGTTTGCTTTAAATACTCCATGTGAACTGCAATTACTTTTCCTGCCATTCAGCATATCCCTCCATGACTTAAGTATGACTCGATATCGTTCCAACTCTTTATCAACCCCACCAAATAATCACCATAAAACTTAGTTTGGGTGAAAAAGGCCGCAGCTTGTTTTATTCCATAACCTTATTCAAACTTGGTAAAATATCCACCAACAAACCATCTTTATTCTTATTATAAAACAACTGAGTAATAAATTGACATGTGTAAAATACAAGCCGCTGAAGGCTGCATACAACATTTAACAATGTCTTTGATATAACTTAACTGTATTCCTATTAACCTACATGTTTTCCAGCCTAAGGCTAATCTACCATCACTTGTTTTCATACCTGCTGTGCCTCCTTGCCCCTAGGCCTAGCCCCGGGCCAACTCACCTTGGCACTACCACCCCCTTTTGGCTACTCAGTAGGGCAGCCCCACTACACCAAACTGCGACTGAAATCCCCCCCCCACACCCTGTCGGGCGGGAAACACTGTTGCCCCCTGTGGTCCTGGAGGTAAGAATGCCTTTTCCCGCCTCACTCACCTCTATTTAACACTTAAGGTCCTCCCCTTTATCCTTGCCTATCTTTTCCTACAATTCCCAGAATGCCTCGCATACAAAGCACCCCCCACTATTGTCCTACTCGTCCCTCAGTCATGCCCCCTCTCCGCTTCACCTGTCCCAGGGTCGCTCTATGGACTTCTTTCTCTGCCCCCCCCCCCCCCCCCCCCGTAATGTCATCCAGTCACTTGTGGCTTTTAAGATGTTCTTTAAAACTTTGGGAAATGTCAGGCGCAGGTTGAGAAGGGATGAGGGAGATCGGGTCTGGTGCAAGATTTCCAACCCGTTGTAAATAATATATAAGATTTGGGCTTTTATTCCAAACAAGTGATCCCTTTGGTGAGGTAAAGATACTGTAGATAGATAGATAGATAGATAGATAGATAGATAGATAGATAGATAGATAGATAGATAGATAGATAGATAGATAGATAGATAGATAGAAACAGACAGACAGACAGATAAACTGAAATACAGATAGATAGACAGACGGATGGATGGATAGATGATAGTTAGATAGATAACAGATAGATGATAGACAGACAGACAGATATAGATAGATAGATAGCTGATTGATAGATAGAAAGATAATGTTTCTTTTCCATCTATTTTACTTTAGATAAGGGAGACCACCTGTGGCCTCTGACAGAGAGTATAACATTATACAATAACATTATTACAGTTCTTACAGGCCTATGGAGACGTAATGCTGTGCTTCAGTAGGCGGCGGATCAGTATGTACCCTGTTCTCTGTGTGTTTGCGTAATCCTCGATTTGCTGGAAGGGCCCTTATCACAAGTTTGCCCTTTTATAGCACAATTCTATGCAGCAGATGTGATCAGCAACAAAACCCACTCACCTTTGGATTCTTTTCCCTGTACTTTGTCACAAGTCACCGGCCTTTCTCTTCAAAGAGGCTCCGCTGCTGCCACAATAAAGAGTCCATATCTTTCCTGATAACAACACCATGTTTGAGGGAAATAACTTGATTTGTGTATATCCTGATATTTAGGTATTTTTCCTTTTAAAAGCTGTACTTTGTGGCAAGAAGTCCTAATATACACTCAGGATTAGTGTCTGGATCTTATTAGGCACTGAGCTCAGTTTTCTGTAAATGCTTTTACACTTAGCACTATGGGGCAAATTTACTAATTTCCGAAAATTCGCCAGCAGTGGCTTCGCTCACTGCGCAACACTTTGCAAGGCGTACATTAGCCAGGACAACACAAATTCACTAAAATCCGAAGTTGCATTCAGGATACCCAACACTGGAGAAGTTGCGCTAGTGTTACTGCGGCAAGCAAAATTAAGTTGCGCTAGCGTTGGCTAATTTGCATACGGCGGGAAGTTAAAGTTGAATGGACGTATATGTTGCAGCAAATACATTACACAAGCCTGGGAAACCTTAATAAAATAAAATAAAGTTGTTATTTAGCCCTACACATGAGCCCAGTGTATAGTTTGTGCCATATGTTAGGAAATGTAGAGGGGAAGACGGTTACCCCAAAAAGATTTACGCTATTTTTAGCCTATCACCCTGAAAAAGGAAAAGACGCCAGCGTTTTTGGGGACTTAGAAAAATTTTCAACAATTTTTTGAGGAACTCCTATCTACTCTATTGCATTTCGTCTGGTCTGAGGTGGTGAAGGCAAGTCTGGCGCTAGAGGTAACGTTTAGTAAAATCCGCATCTTAGTGAATTTGCGTGGTTACGTCCATTCGCCAGAGCGCAAATTCATCAGGCGTTAGAGAGCGAAGTACCGCTAGAGTCTATCTCCTTCACTAGTGAAGTTACGCCAGCGACCATTAGTAAATGGGCAAAGTACCAAAATAACGTCACGCTGTCGAATTTTCGCCCGCGTTAAACACTTCGCCCTTTAGTAAATTTGCCCCTATGACTTAAAGGGGTGCTTCGCATTTGAGTTAACATTTATTCTGAAGTAGAGAATGATATTCTGAGACAATTTGCAATCGACTTTCATTTTTTCATTATTTTTGGTTTTTGAATTATTTATCTCTTTATTCTGCAGCTCTCCAGTTAGCTATCTGGGTGGTAGGGTCCACATTACCCTAGCAACTATGCATTGATTTGAATTAAGCTGGCCATAGATGCAAAGATCAGATCTAGGGATGGGCGAATTTTTTCACCTTGTTTTGCCGCAGAAATGACGCCCATAGACTTGTATGGCGTTGTGCGACAAAAAAAAAAGACGCAACATTTCGCTGGTGGCGACTTTTTAACGAAACGGGTCAAGTTCGCCCATCCCTTATCAGATCGTACAAATTGAGGATTCGTATGATTTTCGGACCGTGTGTGGAGAGTCCCGACATTTTTCGTCCAGCGGAGATCGGTCGTTTGGTCTCTGCATGTATTGTCGATTGTACGATTTTCAGTGGGAGACTGTCACCAGCTTTGGTCGGACATAACATTCGTACTATTGCTGTCAGGGGCAGAACATCGGCTGATCTGTTCTTTTGTACTTTATTTGATCGGAATGGTTAGTGGCAGGTCAGGAGAAGGGAAAGTCCGATCGTGCTATGATTCATAAGATCAGATATTTGCATCTATGGCCAGCTTAAGAGACTGGAATATGAATAGAAGAGAACCTGAATAGAAAGAAAAGTCATAAAAAGAAGCAATAACAAAACATGTGTAGCCTTAAGGTCCCCATAGACGCGACGATTCTTCTTGCCGAACGACCTCATTTTAGGGAAGTCCGACCAATCCTTCGAAATTATCGTGCGGTTAGTGGTATTCAAACGATCGTACATCTGACGATTTTTCGGCCGACATCTGTCGGGAAATTGATCGGCCAGGTCAAAAAATCTTTGTCGGCCCCAGTGCAATCTCTCTATGTTTGCAGGGCCAAGCAGGCAGCTCCCCTTTGTTTTCCTGCCAAATTGGTCTTTTTAGTTGATGGTAAATTCGTACGAACGTACGATCGTTCTGAGAAGATATTGGTCTCACGATCAGGATCTGATCTTTTAAAAATCTCAACATCTATGGCCAGCTTTACAGAGCATTTCATTTTTAGATGGGGTCAGTGCCCCCCATGTGAAAGCTGGAAAGAGTCAAGAGTAAGCAGTCAAATTCAAAAACTACAAAAAAGAAAAAATGAAGGCTAACTGAAAAGTTGCTTATAATTAGCCATTCTGTCTTTCAAAGCACTGCCTGGTTGCTAGGGTAGGCAAGACTGTAGCAACTAGATCCATGCTGCACTGTCAGACCGGAGACCTTACATGGAAAAAAAAGCAAACAATAAATAATGGAGACCATCTTCAAACTGTTTAAAGGTTAAGCTAAAACTTAACTACTACTTTCCCAAATCAAGGGAGAAAGAAACTGTTCTGACAACCGTGACCCCCTCCTTCTTCATTTCCATGTAGTGGTGCAAGACAGTAGCACTGCGGGGCTTGGTGCATGGGACAGGTGTACGGACAGACACACTGCCAAACTTTCTGTCCCAGTCTTGTGCCCTGATCATAGACATGATGATTCAGTGAGGCAGGTCCTCTAGAAGTTGGTTTGAGGCAGTGTTGTACTGGCCCACAGGGATACCAGGAAACTCCCGGGGGGCCCTCTTGCTTCTAATCGTTTGGCCTGTTTCATGGTCATTCTCTATTTCTTCATGGGGAAAAAATGCTTAATGGAAGAATGGAGTATAGTAAATAGGTTTAAAAGACTAGGAGAATAAAAAGGTTGAAAGAAGAGAGGAGGAATAATAGTTTGGAAAGTGGGGCCACAGTGTAAGGTTTTCTGTTGGGCCCCTGGTGTCCCAGTCCGACACTGGTTTGAGGCAGATTGTAAGCAGATTGCACTGTGTCATGTAGACAAGTATTTCATTTGATTTTTTAAATTGGGCTCCTATTTCTGTAGTTGGTGTAGGGTGGGATGGACAGGAGGTTAGTAACCTGCAAAGCTAGCCCTGTACTGCCCTGTACTCACTGTATGTTCTAAATGAAATGTTGCATGATGTTGTTGATTCCTGTGAGTGATATTTTATATCCTCCCTGACTTTTTCCATGTTGTATATGTTGGGTCATATATATATATATATATATATATATATATTATATATATATCTATATCTCTATATACCTGGTACCCTGGCGCAGTGCTGTGTGTTAGTCAGTAGAAGGAACTGGATCCCCCTGTTCAGCTGTGTGGGTGGGGGATGGGATACAGGTGCTGTGAGGGATTGTCTCTCCACCCTTCTCCCTGGCCACCCTCCCTTTCATCAGCCCCCCTGCCAGCGCCGATTCGTACCTTAGGGCCGCCTGAGGCGGCTCCTGCAATGCCGCCCCCCTCGCCGACTTACCAGTCGGGAGGGGAGGCAGGAACACTAATGCGGAGAGCGCAATTGCGCTCTCTCGCATTCGTAAAGCCGAATTTCCAGTTTAAAAACCGGAAATTCGGCTCTTAAAGGTGCAGGAGCGGCTTTTTGCCGCCCCTGGAAACCGCTCCGGTGTTGCCGCCTGAGGCGAGCGTCTCAGCTCGCCTCATTGGCGGCGCGCCCCTGCTCCTGTCTGCTTACCTTCCTCACCTGTTAAATTAAAGGATCTTCTGAAGAGCGCATAAAGAAGCTCAAGAGAACGGAAAAGAAGAAAAAAAAAAGAAAAAAAAGACATGAAATAGTAACAAACGGCCTGGGCGGGCCTCTACGGACTAAATAATAGCTCCAAAATTATGGAAGTGAGCACTTTGTAACATGAGTTTGAAAATTTAATCCAAGAAAAGAACAGGTATGTAACAGCCGAATCCAGTGGCAGGGGTCTCAACAGTACCAGAAAAGCACATCCACATCATCTATGTTATCAGAGCAGAATAGTCTGGTGATTCAAGAAACTGTGTCCAATGGAACCACTTCAAAGCTAGCCTCTCCTGTAGTTTTGGCCTACTGATGTCCACTTTACAAACTTCGACTGGTGGATCTCGGTGACCTTCAGTGCCCAATCCTTAAGTGTAGGAATGAGACTCGATTTCCAATATAGTGGAATTAACGACTTTGCAACTGTTATCAAAATGGAAATAAGAGAATTTTTATATTGCGCTGGGGACATCTCATTGCTATGTAAAATAAAAAAAGGTGCAGAATCTGGTATAGGCAAGTCTGTGAATCGAGGTAACAGGTGTTTGATTTCAGTCCAAAACAATTGTATGTTAGGGCATTGCCACATAATATGTAAAAGAGTACCGCCGGGTTGGCCGCATCTCCAGCACACATCCGGGACATTAGGAAACATTTTTGACAGAGCACTGGGTACTCTGTACCAACGGGAGAGCATCTTGTAATTGTTCTCTAGCAATCTAGAACAGCTAGTAGACGTATATGACTTAGTCACTATCAACTCCCATTCTTCATCTGTAAAAGTAGAAAGTAAATCTTTTTCCCATTGTCGTCGAAAAGCGTACATTGGTGTGTCAGAGCGGCAAATCAACATCTTATAAATTTTAGCAATCTCGTGAGGGGTACGTTCCAGATTAGTAAACATTTGTTCAAATAAAGTGTCATCTGGTCCTGTGTCATCAATAATATTTTTAGCAGCCAAAAAGTGTCGGATTTGGTGTAAGCGTAACAGTTCCAGTGGTGTTGTATTCTCTAGTGGTAATATATCCACCATGGATTTAAGAGATCTGCCGTTAAGTAATTGATAGGCCCAAAGTGAGTTTGTTGAAGTCCAATGTTTAAAGTTTATGGGTCTCAGTCCCGGAGGGAACTCTTTATTATGCATGCAGTAGAGGGATAATTCTAGAGTTTTCATTGACAAGGCTACGTCTGTATTTTAATGAGTCCCAAGTAGCAATAATCTCTGACATAATCGGGTCTGATGATTTGCCAGCCTTTCGATCTGATTTGGGTAACCACAAATATGTATCTAGCGGAGTCTCATAATTGGTTTGTACAACACCAATCCACAGTTTGGGGGGCTGCAGCACACGGAAATCAAAGATTCTTTGCAGGGTGGCAGCTTTATGATAAGCCCAGAAATCCGGTAAGGCCAGACCCCCTGTCACCTTTGGCTGTGTAAGGTTGTCAAATTTCTGTCTGGCTCGTCGGTGTTTCCAAATATATTTTGAGATAGTAGAGTGCAATTCCTTAAAAAACAAGCTAGGTATCCGGAATGGGACCGTCTGAAACAAATACAAAAAACGGGGGAGAACGTTCATTTTGACAATGCTTATGCGACCGAACCATGAGAAACCAGGTTTATCCCAATGCTGCAGATCAGATTTCACTGTCTTGAGAAGCGGCATAATATTCAGTGACACCCCATCCGCAATGTTTGGTGATACCTTAAGACCTAAGTAGGTAAGATGTTTTGGCACAATCGTGAATATGCAAGTGCTCCGAACATGCTGCATTTCCCGTTGTTGAAGAGAGATGTTAAGAAAACAAGATTTTTGCTGGTTAATTTTCAAATAACTCAGAGTCCCATATACTTCAAATTCATGCAGGATAGCTGGCAATGTAGTTCTGGGGTTCGTGATAAAAAATAGCATGTCATCGGCATATGCTGCCGTTTTATGATGGTAATCCCGAGCAAGCACTCCTGTGATTGTAGAATTCTGTCTAATCCTTTGTAGGAACGGTTCAAGCGTGAGTATGAACAAAAGGGGGGACAGCGGGCAGCCCTGACGCGTACCATTTTTAATACCAAAAGGTTCTGACAAAGTCCCATTAATCCGAATCCGTGCCTGCGGTTGTGCATACAGACTTTGGACATAGCGTAAAAAAATGGGGCCAATGCCCACCCAACGAAGGCACTTGAAGATAGTTTCCCATTTCACCCTATCAAACGCTTTTTCCGCGTCGGTGGACAACAGGGCCATAGGAACATCGTGCGTTGTGCAATAGTGAATGATGCTGTATAATCTAAGCGTATTGTCTCGTGCTTCCCTCCGTGGGACAAACCCCACTTGTTCAGGGTCAATAATTGTTGATAAAAATGGCTTTAATCTCTCTGCAAGCACTTTCGCATACAGCTTAGTGTCAACATTGAGTAGGGATATCGGCCGATAACTCTTTACGTCTAGCGGGTCCTTCCGCTTCTTGTGTATCAGTGCAATATTAGCTCTGGTAGCATCTAGGGGCAGTATACCGCTGTCGGCAATGATATGGATATGTTTTAGAAAGAACGGGAGTAAGATCGTAGAAAAGCGTTTGTAATACAAGCTGGTAAACCCATCAGGTCCCGGAGCTTTATGGGTCGGAGTGTGTTTAAGAGCAGATTGTAATTCCTCCAAAGATATCGGAGATTCCAAGTGTTCTAGGTCTGCCTCGGAGAGTCGAGGTTTGTGGATGTCTTGCAAGTATGTATCCATATCTATAGTCGCACCTGGTTGCAAAGATTGGTTCGGCTCCATCTCAATATTGTAGAAATCTTTGTAGAAATCACGAAAAACATGAGTGATTTTAGTCGTATCATGAGTAACCTTTCCATTAGAGTCCCGAATATTTACGATGTGGTTACGACGTTGCTTGGCTTTCAAGACGGAAGCTAATAAATGGCCATATTTGTTTCCATGTTCAAAATAAAGTTTTTTTTGATAAAAAATAGCTTTTTTGGTATAGTTGCTAAGTGAATTTTTAATTTCCCGTCTCAATGCCGTGACCTGGTCAAGCAAGGCTGGGGAATGCCGATGTTTGTGTTGATGTTCCAGCGTAGCCAGAGATATCAGTAATTGGTTAAACTTTTGTTGCCTCTCGCGTTTTTTATATGTGCCTAACTTGATTAGCTCGCCCCGGACCACACATTTATGCGCTTCCCACACCATTTGCGGATCTGAGGTAGGAGTGTCATTTTCCTTGAAGTATCTTTCCAAAGTCTCTGATATACGTTGTACAATAGAGACATCTTCCAGTAAGGTTTCGTTTAGTTTCCATTGCCAAGTCCTGCTAGCCGTACCCTGCCTCATGAAGTACAAGAAAACTGGAGCATGGTCTGACCATGTAATGGAGCCAATGAAAGCTTTAGAGCACAGGGGGAGGTTATTATGTGGTGTCAGAAAATAATCAATACGAGAGTACAGTTGATGGGGGTTGGAAAAAAACGAATAGTCTCTTGACTCAGGATTAAGAATCCGCCACACATCCACCAACTTATATCCAGATGACAAATGTCGCAGTTGAGCTAATTGACCTGTAGAAAGGCTAGAGTGTTGGGAGGAGCAATCTATGAGTGGCTCAAAAGCAAAATTTAAGTCTCCACCTATGATAAAAACACCCTCAGAAAACTGGTCTATCTGTTGGAGTAAGGCCTTGAAATGTCGCAATTGCCCCGAATTCGGAAGATAAAGTGAGACAAAAGTGTACTTCGTATTTCCGATCAGCCCCTTGACCGCATTCATATGCCCCAGTTTATCCGCTGTCTGTTCCAGGTATAGCCATTGTAGGTGATCGGCCACCAGAATCGCCGTGCCCCTGACTTTAGATTGCTGAGGTGGACTATGGTAAATGTGTTGATAGCCTTTAACATAAATTTTTGATGTTGCTAGTCTTTTAAAATGCGTTTCCTGTAGCATGGCGACCTGTACTCTATGCCTCTTAAGCTCTAACTTGAGACTATTGCGTTTCTGGATCGTGTTGAGACCCCTGACATTCAACGACAATACACAATTTATCATACATCATCATAAATAAACAGTAGCCAACGCACATACCTGGTAGTAACGCTCTTGCTTCTCTGCAAAAGGTGTCCGCAGAAGAGCCGCCCAGCACGTAAAAACAAACTTAAACACTTTACGTAAACATAACTGCATAATCACAATAGTATCTCCCATTGCAGACTCAAAAATCAAGGCTAAAGTTGAACAACCCGTGGGGAGAATCAGAGATAAGAACTCCGTGAACTCCCTTTCCCAAAAAAAAAAAAGAATTGGGGGGAGTTATGTAACTACGGAGATACAAATAGGGGGGGAAGCCGAGGATAAACAAAAACACACGAAATCCGCAGCTCCCAGTCTCCAGGATGAATTGCTCTGAGTAGCCGCATATCGAAGACATAGACCTAAGGTAAACATAAAATGCAACAGGGATATGCGAGCCCTTGAGAAGAAAGAGGGACAGAAATAGGAGGAAAAAGAAGGAGAAGAAAGAGAAGGGGGAAAGAAGGAGAAGATGGGTAACTAGCAGGAAACAAAAGAAAGAGAAAAAGGGGAAGAAAAGAGAATAAAGAAGAAAAAAAAAAAAAAGGGGGGGGGGAGGAGAAAAACAGCAAAAAGCCTCAAGGGAACATTAGAAATTCGGGCCTTCAAAAGGAAGGAAGGAGGGAGCCCATCAGTCAAGTAAAGTATCACCAAATTTCAAACAATTTTAGTATGAGCAAACAGTTCAGTCCATCCAGGGATCGGAACATAGTTACCCTCCAATAGGATCGGGAACCAAACTGCAGAAACAGGAACGTGGATACCTCAGGACTCAGGTGGCAGTTTGTTAAGACCTCGTCGTTTCTTGGTTGGCGTGGACCAGTCTTGAGACTCCAATTCTGGTAGGTCGTCACCGTTGTATGCGAGTGCTCTCCAATCTGCGAGATCTGGTGGCTGGATCTCCAGTTGATTGCAGAACTGGGGAAGATCATCTGGTTCCTTAAGGCTGAAGAATCTACCATTGAGATTGGCAATTAGTGCAAATGGATATCCCCATCTATATTTAATACGTTTCTCCATGAGTAGTGTCGTTAGGGGACGAAGCAGACGTCTCTGTTGTAACGTGAGCCATGCAAGGTCCTGATATATTTCAATTTTATGTCCCTCGTATGAGATTTGCACTTCAGCTCTCGCCTTCCTGAGAATTTCCTCCTTCAATTTGTGGCTGTGAAGACAGCAGATGACATCTCTCGGCTGGTCTCCTCTGAAGGAGGCATTAAGCGCTCGGTGTGCACGGTCAAAATCAATCGCAGTTTGAGGCAATTTGTCAAGCAGTGGGTTAAAGATCTCACATAAAGTCTGTTCCAAGTCAGGCTGTTTAACTGACTCAGGGATTCCCCGGATGCGCAGGTTATTACGGCGCCCCCTGTTATCCAGGTCCTCCATGTGCCGCCGTAGCAAATATATATACTTAGGATGCGTATTCACCCGTGCCGTGGCTGTATTAATCCCTCGCAGATGGGTTTGGAGCTGCAGGTCAATCTCTTCCATCTTCGCGCCAATATCTTTCAAAGCGTCTTTAATCCCAGCCATTTCGGCCCGTTGCGCAGCTTTGATGTTTTTAGCCATATCTAGCAGATTCGACTTAGTTGGTAAAGCCGCAAGGAGCTCACGAATATCATGTTGGTGGAAGCGCTGTATAGAGCTGCTCGTAGAATCCGTCGGGCTGGGGCTACGACGTGGCGCATCCGCCATCTTAGAGCGTTGCGAACTAGGCCCCTCAGACTTCTCAAAGAAAGACGACATGGAAGGGGTTTTCACCTTCGTCGGAGACGGTTGTTTAGGAGGGGAAGGTTTCTTCTTAGCATCCTTGCCCATTATAAGAGGTTCCCCAGGCCTTATGCAATCGAAAGCAAGTGAAATGCTGGTTGAAGACGGGAGCTGCAGATTTTCACGTCCGTTCAGAACAACATCCGGCCACTCCCCCCCTTTTCCCCATTATTTCAGTGGAATGGTTTCCTATGATCCTCCACCACCTCGGCTGAGATTTGAGGGGGAGACCTGTCCCCTCTCCGGAAGCTGGAGGAAGTCGCCCTGCCAGGTAAGTCAATCTGACTGACAACTAGAGATAAGCAAATAAATAAAATGTTACTCTTACTGTGGGTAATGTAATAACATCAGTTTCCATATTTGCACCATTTGTAGGAATTCACAAAAGAGGAGATAGCCCATTTTTGGAGTAAAATACTTTCTCCATATTCACCAACAGAAAATTCTGACTCAACCACCACTTTTCATATTTTAGTGAAAGAAAGATAGTTTACAGTCGCTGTTATTAATTTGTCTTTAAAACAACATAAAAATAGTGCAAAAACTACATTTTCTCCTGACATTTTAAAATGTCTCAGATCAATTCTAAAATAATTTGCTCTGATTTGGGTCAGCCAATCTTCATTTCACGCCTCTTGTAGGTGCCCCGTTGGGGAAGAATTAGCATATTAATAGGGATTAGCATTTTATAGTCAGGGCACATGTTTCTGTCTAACTCTATAGGTGTAAAAGCCTATTTAATCAAACAAGTACAACACTGAACACTGAAAAGTGTATTTTATACAATTTGATATGTAAAAAAACTTTTATTTTACTAGTTTTATCTTAATGGGTGAGGCAATATTAGCAATTTGAGTGAATATAAAAGCTTCCCAACCATTTTTTTTATTTTTAGCAGCAGACACTTGACTTAAAGGAGAACTAAACCCTAAAAATGAATATGGACCAAAATGGCATATTTTATATAGTGAACTTATTGCACGAGGCTAAAGTTTGAGCTTGTCAATAGCAGCAATGATCCAGGACTTCAAACTTGTCACAGGGGGTCACCATCTTGGAAAGTGTCTGTGACACTCACATGCTCAGTGGGCTCTGATTGGCTGTTGAGAAGCTAAGCTTAGGGCTCGTCACTAATTATCCAGCAGAAAATGAGCTTCCCCTGTAATATAAGCTGATGCTACAGGTTTGCTGATTATTAAATTATGATGCTAATTGCACTGGTTTCTGTGCTGACATGTAGTAATTATCTGTATTAATTACTAATCAGCCTTATATTGTGACATTTCGATTCTATGTGTACTGTATATTGTGAGTGGGTCCCTAAGCTCAGTAAGTGACAGCAGCACAGAGCATGTGCAGTGAATCAGCAGAAAAGAAGATGGGAGCTACTGGGGCATCTTTGGAGACACAGATCTTTACTGCTAAAGGGCTGTGGTTGCCTTGGGCTGGTACAGAAGCACAAAACATAATGTACAACATTTATAGCGGACTTCTTTAGTTAAGCTTTAGTTCTCCTTTAACAGTCCTGTACAGAGAGTGCTGCCTGTTACTTTAAAGGAGGCTAAGATTGCAAGGGTCTGAAGTGCAGTCTAGACAAATACACATCTCTCATAGGCTGTTAATACCCTGTGTTTTTGCTAAATTGGCTGAGTGTAAACATTATGCATTGTGTTGTGGACCCAAAACAATGTATAATGTTTACACCCAGCCAATTTAGGGCCATATATACAGCCCATCTCCTGAGCTCTTCATTCCATTTACCTTCTTCTGCTGTAACACTGTTGCTGGGGCCTGCTAATTGGAGAATGCTCTCCTCCAATCTATTAGCTGCCAGAAATTTCAATTAGGTAAGACTTTTCAAGTCGTTGCCTCTCAAAATGAACTGTATATGTGCAACAGGTGCTTCATCAAATAATAAAAGCTTATTAAGCGTGTTCTCAGTCCCACTTGGGAGACAATCTTCATGCACACTGCTCATTTTATTGCTTAACATCCTATTATTATTCTCTCATAAACTGGCAGGAAATAAGACATGCATTTAATTGTTCCTTTTGTTGGGATTCTATAAATAAAATATATTAGCATATAGCATGAATTAAATATTTACGCTATGGGGGGGAATTCACAAAAGTGGTGATATAAAAGTGGTGATAAAAATGTCCGATTTCCAACCAAATTTACAAACCTCTATCTCCACTTTTGTGAAGTTGTCTTTTAACCCTTTAAGTGCCACAGAACGTAGAATCTATGTTTAGTGGAAAAGTAACTTGAAATGCCACAGAACGTAGATTCTACGTTCTGCAGCACTTTCGGGTTCAGGAGCGGAGGAGCGGCTGTTAGAGCTGCTCGCTCCGTTCCTCTTCGATCCCCTGCGCCTAGGCAACGAGCAGGGGATCGAGTGGCCCCTGGGGCGCGATCGCCCAGGGGCCCCAAAGCAGCAGCAGGCACGTGTTACTTACGTGTCCTGCTGCTGCAGCCTACACCGCGCCGTCCAGCTCCGCCCCCACAGCACAGGGACACCGATGACGACACAGATCTCTTCCTGGGGCTCTTCCAGATCGCCTGCAACAGTCTCCAGCGACTTTTTCAGGTTAGCGCAACAATTACACACACAAACACAACAAAACACACACTTATTACAGTAATACACACTTAGATTCACACATACACATACATTTTTGGGGATTGGGGGGGTCACTTACACTCACTGCACTCACACACACGTGCACACACGCGCACATAACATGTAATTTACCAATTGTGCACACGCACATACATGGCATTGTGGCTTTTTTTTTTTTTCTTATCGGATAGTCTCTTTTTTTGGCTGAAAAAATGTTTTATTGCCATTACGAATAGCGTATTCGCTAACCGTACTGTGCAATACCTTTTGTATGTTATTTTGGTGATTATATTGCAATTTTGGTTATTTTGGTGCATTTTTAGCCATTTTATTGAATTTTTAGCCATTTTATTGCATTTTCAGCTCTGCATATGTTGTGTTCACTTGTTTCTAGCCGTATAACCTGTTTGGGCCAGCTAAAATATTCTGTGATTCTGGCGATAACACTAGTCTGGAAAAAAAACATTGATTTTTGTGGTTTTATTGGATTTTTTTGCATTTCACTCTTTTACTGCCTTATTTTGTTTTGCCTTGTAAATTTTATCTACTATATATCCATTTGGGGGTCTCTGTGCGCCACATAGTTTGGTATATCTATGCATATTGGGCATCAAAGTGTTCAGTAGACCCCTGGCGTTCATATTTAGGATGTTTTATGCTGATACGTTATGAAATGTGGGGCATATAATGGGGTAAAATTCAAGCTTTCTGACGATTTTCAGAAATTTGATAAAAACGTTACGTTCAGCATTGATTTGCAGTTTGCAGTAGAAACATTTATTTACCCATATTGGATTCGTCAGAATGTGTAGTTTCTGAAAATATATGGTTTTCTGGGGTCTCTGTACTGTTAGGTGGTCTAATGTCACATAATACACACACCTGGTGGTTATATTGCAGCAGCCAGCGCCTCAGCCGTGAAAATGTCTATACATATTGTCATTTGGGGGTCTCTGTGCGCCACATAGATTGGTATATCTATGCACATTGGGCATCAAACTGTTTAGTAGACCCTTATGTTTATATTTAGGATGCTTTATGCTGGTAATGATACATGGACAATCCTGGAAAGTTGAAGCTTTGAGGCAATTTTTTCCAAATTTGGCAAAGCCTTGCGACTCAGTAGTTTGGAGCAGAAAGGCATGGATACCCATTTTAGATTCGGTAGAATGTGTACTTTCCAAAAATATATGGGTTTTGGGGGGTAAACATATATTTCTGTGTTTTTACCCCACAAAAATGCAATCAATGTGTTGATTTTTCAGTAGCTGAAGTAAAGTCCTGAACAATTTGGATGTGCTAACTTCATATTGGTGTCTCTAAATGCCAGATACTTTGGTAAACCTATGCATAATGGGTATCAAACTGTTCAGTGGACCCCTGGCAATCATATTTCAGGTGCTTTTTCTTGGTACATAATATAGTTTGGGATATGCGGAGCAGCAAAATAAAACCTTTGAAATGATTTTTTTTGAAAAACCGCTATGTTCAGACAAGCTTTTATGTTTGGTAGTTGGGAGTTTTTGAGGTACAGAAGTCCTAAATCTCCCTAAAACTATACATATCTGGTATTGGCACGTTCGAGAGACATAAGGCTTTCCAAATCAGTTGGATTTTCATCCGTAAAATTAAATATTTTTCTGGTATAAATTGATATACGATGAAAAATGGTAGTTTTTCATTTTTTTTTGGTATTTAGCACTAAATTTTTTTGCACAGGTGGAAATACATGAAAACTTGGGCAGATCTAGAAAGCTCAGTTTCTACCAAAAAAACAATGTATAGTTTTCCTAGGTAAACTATAGGTTTCCCCTCAGAAAATGCCCCTAAAGTGAGAGAGCACAAAATGTTTCAAAAACGGCTGGCATTTCGCGTAACCAAAATGTGAAATTCTGCTGGCACTTAAAGGGTTAAACAGTTTTCAGATTTTGTCTTTTGCACAACATTTTAAAGACATTTTTTTCTGAATTTGTCTTTAGCTCTTACTACACCTGTCAGCCATCAAATTGGAATTTTTGGGGGAGAGGTTTATTTTACCTAGGAAAATTGTACATCATTTTTTTCAGGATGAACTGGGCTTTCTACATATTTATGTAATTCCAAGTCTGTAACAGAAGGGTCTAAATACAAGAGGTACAGAAGTCCTAAATCTCCCTAAAACTATACATATCTGGTATTGGCACGTTCGAGAGACATAAGGCTTTCCAAATCAGTTGGATTTTCATCCGTAAAATTAAATATTTTTCTGGTATAAATTGATATACGATGAAAAATGGTAGTTTTTCATTTTTTTTTGGTATTTAGCACTAAATTTTTTTGCACAGGTGGAAATACATGAAAACTTGGGCAGATCTAGAAAGCTCAGTTTCTACCAAAAAAACAATGTATAGTTTTCCTAGGTAAACTATAGGTTTCCCCTCAGAAAATGCCCCTAAAGTGAGAGAGCACAAAATGTTTCAAAAACGGCTGGCATTTCGCGTAACCAAAATGTGAAATTCTGCTGGCACTTAAAGGGTTAAACAGTTTTCAGATTTTGTCTTTTGCACAACATTTTAAAGACATTTTTTTCTGAATTTGTCTTTAGCTCTTACTACACCTGTCAGCCATCAAATTGGAATTTTTGGGGGAGAGGTTTATTTTACCTAGGAAAATTGTACATCATTTTTTTCAGGATGAACTGGGCTTTCTACATATTTATGTAATTCCAAGTCTGTAACAGAAGGGTCTAAATACAAGAGGTACAGAAGTCCTAAATCTCCCTAAAACTATACATATCTGGTATTGGCACGTTCGAGAGACATAAGGCTTTCCAAATCAGTTGGATTTTCATCCGTAAAATTAAATATTTTTCTGGTATAAATTGATATACGATGAAAAATGGTAGTTTTTCATTTTTTTTTGGTATTTAGCACTAAATTTTTTTGCACAGGTGGAAATACATGAAAACTTGGGCAGATCTAGAAAGCTCAGTTTCTACCAAAAAAACAATGTATAGTTTTCCTAGGTAAACTATAGGTTTCCCCTCAGAAAATGCCCCTAAAGTGAGAGAGCACAAAATGTTTCAAAAACGGCTGGCATTTCGCGTAACCAAAATGTGAAATTCTGCTGGCACTTAAAGGGTTAAACAGTTTTCAGATTTTGTCTTTTGCACAACATTTTAAAGACATTTTTTTCTGAATTTGTCTTTAGCTCTTACTACACCTGTCAGCCATCAAATTGGAATTTTTGGGGGAGAGGTTTATTTTACCTAGGAAAATTGTACATCATTTTTTTCAGGATGAACTGGGCTTTCTACATATTTATGTAATTCCAAGTCTGTAACAGAAGGGTCTAAATACAAGAGGTACAGAAGTCCTAAATCTCCCTAAAACTATACATATCTGGTATTGGCACGTTCGAGAGACATAAGGCTTTCCAAATCAGTTGGATTTTCATCCGTAAAATTAAATATTTTTCTGGTATAAATTGATATACGATGAAAAATGGTAGTTTTTCATTTTTTTTTGGTATTTAGCACTAAATTTTTTTGCACAGGTGGAAATACATGAAAACTTGGGCAGATCTAGAAAGCTCAGTTTCTACCAAAAAAACAATGTATAGTTTTCCTAGGTAAACTATAGGTTTCCCCTCAGAAAATGCCCCTAAAGTGAGAGAGCACAAAATGTTTCAAAAACGGCTGGCATTTCGCGTAACCAAAATGTGAAATTCTGCTGGCACTTAAAGGGTTAAACAGTTTTCAGATTTTGTCTTTTGCACAACATTTTAAAGACATTTTTTTCTGAATTTGTCTTTAGCTCTTACTACACCTGTCAGCCATCAAATTGGAATTTTTGGGGGAGAGGTTTATTTTACCTAGGAAAATTGTACATCATTTTTTTCAGGATGAACTGGGCTTTCTACATATTTATGTAATTCCAAGTCTGTAACAGAAGGGTCTAAATACAAGAAATGTTATTTTGCATAATATAGGGATTTGTATCAAAAATATGTTTTATTATCTTAAAGGAGAAGGAAAGCTACCAAAACAGTTTATTGCCAATAGTGCAAGCTATAACACTATATATTTATTCTGCAGAATGCTTTACCATACTTGAGTAAAGAGCTCTAGAAGCTCTATATGGTTATTTAGGATAGCAGATGCCGTATTACTTGGTGTGACATCACTTCCTGAATGAGTTTATCCCTGCTCACTAAAAACTCTGGGCTCCGATTACAGCAGGGAGGGGAGGAGGGAGGTGGGGAAAGGGAGGGGGAGAAGGCTAGAGGAGCAAACTGAGCATGCTCAAGCCCTAGCCCTGGAGGTTTAAGCTGAAAACCGGAAGTCTCATACAGAAGCCCATGAGTACACAATAGAAGGAAAGAAATGTGCTGTTTGTTTTGACAGAGCACTCAGAGAAGCATTACTTTGAGGGTTTACCGGTGTATTTATATTGACCTATCTAATAAAACGTACTTAGTTTAAGCCTTTCCTTCTCCTTTAAGTAACCTGTGCTTTGGTTTCAGGGTGTCGGGTATACGGCAGTGTATAACACAGAGTCTGTGCAGTTTTATCTCCCAACGGCAGACATGGTGGAGAAAGAGGGTGAGTGGTTGTATTTACTAACAGCTTTTGTCTAATGGGAAATCTCATCTTCAAATCAATTTTAAATACAGTTTTAAGAGTAAAACCAAGTGGCACTTGGAAAGCAGGGCTGATCTCCATTAGGACCTGCAGCATTAGCGCCCCCCATTTCTGTTCTACAGACAATACAATGAAATGTGACCCCGCACCTTTTATATGAGAAAAATGTGGCCTCCTCGCGGCTGTATTCTAAGAGCTTTCCCTCAGTCAGCAGCTAATTACAGATAACAAGGAAGCTGTTGGGTGTCAGTTGGCTGCATCAGATTTTCATTATTCTGTCGTAGCGGGGTGGGTATTAAGTGCTCTATGAATACTTTATTCTGTACATGAGAAAGTGAAACCTTATCTTTGTATTGTGGGACACCCTCCTCCTGTTATCACTTGTATTCTGCCTCGCAACCTGTTCCCTTTGTGTGACGGGTAATTGTATCCCGTAACCTTTCCTCTGTGTACCCAGCCCTTGTCTGCCCCAAATTGCACTTGTACTCCCTCTGACATTGACTTGCTGTTCTTTAGGAATGGGCAAAGGCTGCCATTGGACCTCGCAGAGGATTCTGGGAGTGACGCTCTGTGTTATAATCTCATTGGCTGGAATTGGGGTCATAGCTTGGGCTGTAGGTAAGAATATAAAATATCTCACCCCGAATGCTGTCTGCATGGCTGTTAATTCAGTATCACATAAAATAGTTGGGAACATGGGATTTATGGAAATGTTGTCCAATATTTGTATTTATGAGCCTTTATATTTCAACTAAATAGTACCAATATAGTTTTTATTTATTTCATAAAGAGGTTGTTCACCTTTGAGTTAAATTTTAGTATGATGTAGAGAGGGATATTCTGAGACAATTTTGCAATTGGTTTTCATTTTTTATTATTTGTGGTTTTTGAGTTATTTCGTTTTTTATTCAACAGTATTTTAAAAAAAAGTTGCTTGGGTCCAAATTACCCTAGCAACCATGCATTGGTTTTAATAAGAGACTGGAATATGAATAGGAGACGCCTGAATAGAAAGACAAGTAATAAAAAGTAGCAATAACAATAAATATATTAAAAAACTATAAAAAGATTAATAATAATAGACAGGGCATGAGTCTAAAGTGAAATCTTAAAAACTGAGTTTAACCTTTAATCTACAGGCTTCCTTTGGCATATTTTGGGTATTTATAGATATACACTGTTTCATTTTCCTTGCAGTATGTACAGGGTCGGAGCTGGTGCCCACTGGCACTGGAGAATGCCTGGGTTGCCGGCCCAGTCTGACCCTGTGTATGTATTTACAATTTCACCATGTAATTTGTTTCCCATAGAGGAGCATTGTGATCGATTTGAGATTTTTTTCATGATTTATTCAAATGTGTTTTTCCATCCTTGCAACAATGTTGCCCAAAGGTTATAGGGAATTTACAGTATGTTGAGAATGCCCCAAAAGAAAGGGGGAGCAGCAAAGAGCAAAGGGGTAAGGAGGGGGTGAAGGAATGGGGAAATTAAGAAGACAAGTAGAGACAACAAGGGATGTGGGTGGTCATAGGAAACCTAAAGCTAATTTTAAGGTAAACTGGCCCTTTAAAGGAGAAGGAAAGCCCTGAGGCAGTTTATTGCCAATAAATTAGCTATATTAGTGCAAGCTAGAACACTATTTATTCTGAAAAATGCTTCACCTTCCCGGAGTAAACATCTCTGGAGGCTCTTTGTTTGTTTAGGATAGCAGCTGCAATATAAGCTTGGTGTGACATCACTTCCTGCCTGAGTCTCTCCCTGCTAACTCATGGCTCTGGTCTAAAGGTGGCCATAGACGCACAGATAATATCGTACAAAACAAATTTTCGTCCGATATTCGTTGCGTGTATGGTGGAAAAAGAGCCGACCGATATCGGCAGAAGACTTGGATATCGGTCGGTTCATCGATCGGGCTGGACGGAAAATTTTAATCGGGTGCCTTTGAAGGGACCCAAACATCGGCCATTGTTAGTGCTGAATCGTCAGATACAGGTAGAATTCTATTGTTTCTTCCCGTATATGTGACGATTCAGTATTGAAACGAACGATCTTTCTTGGAAAGATCTTTTCCAAGCAAGATCGTAATTGTTACGTCTATGGCCACCTTCAGATTACAGCAGGGAAGGGAGGATTGATAATGGATGGACGGGGGAAGGGGAGAGGGAGAGAGGAGCAAATTGAGCATGCTCAAGCCCAAGCTCTCGAGGTTTAAGCCTAAAGAAGGAAGTCTGATACAGAAGCCCATGTATACACAACAGAAGAAAAATATTAGATGTTTCTTTTGACAGAGGATTGTCAGAGGAGCATTACTTTGAGGGTTTACTGGTGTATTTATATAGACCTTTCTGATAAAGCTAACTTAGTTTTAACATTTCCATCTCCTGTAACTTTAACTAGAGGGAGCTGTACTATAGGTATTTTGCGCCTATGTGGCTACCCAGGGAATATGAAATGTTGGTCAGGCCTGTGGTTTGCCTGGCATAGTAGAAACTGACATAATATAAGTATTAACCATTCTTTTCAACAGAAGGTCAGTTTATAGCAGTAATACCAAGGAATCCTTCAGTAGCATAGCTAACTACATTACAGAGATGTCCTATTCACCTCTCGCCCTTGTCATATTTAACGTCTGTGTCCTGTGGTTTCAGTGACGTATGTTTTGAAGAACGAAAACCAAAACTTATACGCAGGTAAGTGCCTTTTCTACAACTATATATGGCACAATATTGTCATTTTTAGGGCTCTATACCAGCCACCAGCTGTTGGAGGGAGCAGTAAGACTAATAAACAAAGTGAAGTCTCTTTGTGCCCGGAGCAGACATACCCCGGCACTGGAGCCTTTCATCTTGCAAAGTGGCTTTATTAGAGCGAGAGAGAGAGCAGTTGATTGTGCTGGAACAATGGCTCTGTTGATACTCTGTCACCAAGATTACGGGAAATTCGGCACAATTTAGCAAGAACAGCCCTTCATTTGCTTATAGTTTGTACAGAGAGATACCAGTTCCCCTGTACTAATTGAACTCTTCAGAGAAAAAACAACCCCTGTGGTTTCATCGGCCATGTTGAGAACACAAGGAATTTTTGCTAAAGGGCCAAGTGATGGTTGGTTACCTGTTAGTTTATCCTGCTGAAACAACAAATGAGGGGGGACCAGATGAGAGTCCTGTTACATTTGTCAGCCCAGACAAATAGGATCGCCTGATTCAGTACTTGTGTGGGATGAGTGGATCTTGGGCGTGTTTGAGTTTAGATTAGGCCGAATCCTTCGTGAAAGATTCGGCCGAATACTGAACCGAATCCGAATCCTAATTTGCATATGCAAATTAGGGGTGGAAGGAGAAAACATTTTTTACCTTGTTTTGTGACAAAAAGTCATGCAATTTCCCTCCTGCCCCTAATTTGCATATGCAAATTAGGATTCAGTTCGGCCAGACAGAAGGATTCGCCCGAATCCTGCTAAAAAAAACTGAATCCTGGATTCGGTGCATCCCTAGTTTAAAACTATACCGATGCGTTGTCAATGAAATATTGGAGGCTCCTCCTCTATGCCTTAGGCATAGAGGCGGGGCAAGCAGTTACTTTCACTTTCCATTCAACACTTCCTACATGTCACTGCTCTCCCCACATTCCCCCGTAGCCAGTACATGGGGATGGACATCAGGTCCCCCACTCTGGTGCACAAACAAGATTCTGAGATGATACAAGGCTTGTCTTAATAACAGTGTCCACAAAATGGCTCCTGCCTGCTTGTTATAATTATGAATTCCCAGACTGATGGAAACAAGATTCAAATAATTTATATAGTTTAATTAAAGCTCATTTTGCTTGACTAACATCATAAAATAGGATTTGGAATAATTCTTTTGGGTGACGGGTCCCCTTTAACCTGACCCTCTGACTCTACTAATGGTGTTATTTCAGTAACGCTGGGCTGGGGGTGGAGCGATCCTTCCATAGGCTGAAGTCCTGTTTTCATTTGTAATTAGCCTATGGAAGGATCGCACCGCCCCCTGCCCAGCGTCACTGAACCAACACAGAAGATCAGTTAGCAGTGTTGGAGAGTTGGGTCAACGAAGGTTCTCTGGCTTTGGGGGTGCCTTTAGTTAAAAATAGCATATAAATCAAGAAAAGAAAATGAAAGGGACTTATCCCCACACTACAAAAGCCTGAAAATTATGAAAATTGTATGAAAACAAATAAGTAACCAAAAATAAATAAAAAGCAATTTTTATTCACCACCATGCCATATTGAGAACAGTGAAGTTAAAACCATTTAAAATAATAAGCAGCGCTGCATATGGAAATGAAGGGATCCCTTCTATCAGGACAAAAAACCCAAAGCTGGTTATGTTAACCAACAAAGGGGAAAAAAAGGGGTTAGCATGCTATCAAAAATTGTTTAGTAAAAAAATTATGAAGAAATTCAGAGCAAGATGGTACATGTACGTTTTGCAATGCAATGGTTCAGTGAAATTCAATTAAATCAGTCCATCTTGATCCTGAAAAGAAAAAATTCCAATGTTCTGAGAGTACAGCATGTGAATATTCCCCTACTTGATTTATTCAAACGGATTGGCAAGAAAGCAGGGGTTAAGACCCCTAAGTCTCTGATGTTGGAGGGTCAACAATTAAAGGGCTCCAATCCTAGGGTTAATGCTTAATGGACGTGCTGGGGCTTCAATAGGCCAGGGTAAAGGGTTGGCTCGCCTCCGGAAAGTAATGGCGATTATCCGTCAGAGTAAAATTTCACCACATATATTGCCCAAATATTTCCCAATGTTCGCAAGGTCCACCGCCTCTTGTGACGGTTCTGTAGCCCTCATAAATAATGAAAATATACAGACCGTCTGGCGGGTTGTGCTCACGAATGTGGCCGTATTTCCTTGGGGCGTCTGTGTGTAGATAAAGTCCTTAGCCTCTCCCAGTCACGCCAAAATGCAGTCCAAGAAGGGACCCCCTGCGTCCAGTGCAGCGCCGAACCTCGACAGCTGTTTCGCCACAACGCGTGGCTTTGTCAAGAGGCCGAACGGCGGAAGTGTTGGGGATTTAAAGACAACGTCACGTGATTTCGTAACCTAGCTACGTGGAGATACTATGTATGCGGCAAAAGTTGTTGTATCCAATTGAATTGTATCTTCGAGTACTCCAGCCTAAAGGTCATTGTTGCCACAATATTGAAACAGTATCAGTCTGTATCCTCAGCAAAGTGGATCATCATCATTCCCAATGCCGGTTATTAGCAATAATAGCAACGATATTGGTGGCTATATTTGGAGTGCTCCTGAGGGAAAAAGGAGGGGAGGAAAAAGGGGAGGGGGAAAAGGGGAGGATAGAGGAAAGGGAAGGGGAAAAAGACATACAATCCAATATATGTTATGCCCATTAGTCAGATGAACATCCATGACTCTTAGTTAATAAAAATTCCGTAGGTAGGATGTAATATGGCATGGTGATGGTGTAGTTTCAAAAAATGAATAGATGTATTCAAAATTATAATAATAATGAATTAAACCCATATGAGGGCACAAGGATATAAATGTAACCAAAATAAATCAAAAGAAGAAAATGATAATAAATAAATATGGTCGAACAAAATATAAACAAAATTAAACAAAATTAAACAAAAATAATTCAATAAACAGAAAAAGTCGGCATTAGCCGAAATTAGGTATTGATGAAAGCTTGGAAATTCAGATGACCATTTAGTCCAAAGTTAGATTTGTAGGTGTTTAATCTAAAGATCCACTTAGTCTCGAGTTGGAGCAATTTTTTGTCCAAATCACCACCTCTTATATCGCCATGAAGGCGATCTATGCCTTGGAAAAAGGATCCTGCATATTTCCCATCATGCACACAATAAACATGTTTTGCAATGCTAGACATCAAATTACAATTTTTTATGTCTCATAAGTGTTCATATATACGTCTTTTCAATGGTCTTATCGTTTTGCCCACATATTTGCTGCCACAATGACATGTGAACAAATAGACTACGTATGTGGTGGTACAGCAAATATAGTGACGCATGTCGAAGGTTGTTGTGCCCCTTTCCAAAAGTGGTAGATATTTTCAAATGGCTACATTGTTCACATGTTCCACATCTATAAGTTCCTGGCATCTTACAGCAAATAGCCCCAGAATGTTTTTGGAAACATATCACCAATGCTTGTGTTCCGTTTATAAGTAATGAGCGGATAAGGGGTAACCAAAGGACCTAGAAGAGAATTTTTTGACAAAATTTTCCAATGTTTTTCAATTATAGATCGAATTTCCTTATCATTCTCACTGAAAGTCATTATCAATCTAGTTTCATTTGGCTTTTGGAATTTTTTTCTAGGTGTCCCAGCTTTGTGATTTTGGTATAGAAGTTCATCTCTATTTTGTTTGAGAGCATGTTGGTAAGCTTTGTTGAGGCAGCGTGTTTTGTAGCCTCTTGCCTTAAATCTTTGATATAATTTATAGGCCTCGTGTTTGAAGGACTCATCTGAGGAACAGATTCGTCTTAATCGGAGGTACTGGCCTTTAGGGATCCCATCGATACACTTATGGGGATGCATGGAGCTTGCATGCAAAAGGCTGTTGCTGGCTGTCTTTTTTCGGTACAAATTAGTGGACAGTAGACCACCATTGTCCTTTGTGATTAGAATATCCAAAAATTCCAAACTGTCCCGATCGAAATTTAAAGTAAATGTTAGATTAAATGTGTTTATGTTTAGATGGCTCACAAATTCTTTTAAAAGTTGTTCTGATCCCTGCCAAATTAGCATAATATCATCGATATATCTGTGCCAGCGTAGAATGTGGACCAGGTATCTTTCATATGTCTCAGCAGAAAAAATTTGCCTTTCCCATTCTCCAAGGTATAAATTGGCGTAGCTAGGGGCACATTTGGCACCCATAGCCACTCCTTGTTTTTGTAGGTAGTAAACGCCATCAAATAGAAAGACATTATGTTGCAATACAAAACTCAATGCCTGTAGGATGAATTCATGTTGTTTGGTGATGGGATTGTGATTTTGCATAAAGATCGATCTAATCGCCTCTAGGCCTTTGTTATGCGGTATACTCATGTATAATGCTTCTACATCCAAGCTTACCAATATGCAGTCTGCATCTAAGACCAATCCATTAATTTCTCTTAGAAGATGAGAAGTATCCAATATGAACGAGTCTAGTTGTGTAACTAGCGGTTGTAATACCAGATCTATGTACTCACTTATGGGTTCAGTTAAAGAACCACACCCAGAGACTATTGGTCTTCCCGGTGGATCAGTGATGCTTTTATGAACTTTTGGGAGGGCATAAAAAGTTGGAATTCTGGGGTGCTCTACTTTAAGAAATTCATTTGTATTTTGATCAATGATCCCCTCTCGGGAAGCTTGATCAATCAAAGTGAATAATTTATCTTTGAAGTTGTATAATTGGGGCAATAAGACTGGTTGATACCATTGTTTGTTGTTCAAAATCTTTTTACACATTGCTACGTATTTTGAGGAATCCATGATCACGACATTTGAGCCTTTATCTGAGGATTTGATGATTATGTCAGAATTCTTTTGCAAAAGTTTCAATTCAGCAAATTCTGTTTCACTGAGGTTGAAAGATTTCATATTATTGGTTACTCGTACTATGTCCTCTGTAACTCTTTGTACAAATGTGTCTATGGCCCCATTCTCAGTAGTATGGGGGTAGCGGGAGGATTTCTTTTTACAGGAGGGGAGTATGTTTGTATCCCCTGAGTTTTCATGCCATAGAGTACAAATATCCTGTAATATGTGGGTCATCCCACAATTCCAACAGTATTTTTAGGGTTTTGAAGTCCTTAAGGTCAAATTGACTAAAATCCAAATCGCCTTTTTGGCTATTTTTCTGCCATTGAGATTTCAGCAGTAGTTTTCGTGCGAATAAGTGGACATCTCTGATTGTGGAAAAATAATCCATAGTTCTTGAGGGCACAAAGGAGAGGCCTTTTTGCAATACCTGAGTGAGGGTGGGGGTTAAATTTAAATGTGACAAATTAATAATTTGTAAATCGTCTTTCTGTGACTGGTGAGTATCGTGATTAGGGGGACAAAGTGAACTACCTGTGACTTTCACAGGTTGAGTGTTTGTAAAAAACCAGCTCCGGTTTGTGATAAAGAATTTTTAGAAAAATTAAAAAGAAATGGAGCTTGATTACTCTTTTCTTCCACTAATTGAGTGGTAACTTGTTCTTTGTGAGATACTGTGTTCAATTTACGCTTTTTCCGATCAATTTGTTTCCGTGTCTGAAAAAAAAAAAAAAAAGTGTCAGATCCGCTCATATCACTTTCAGAATATGTGTCTCGATCTGAGTTTTTTTGAGAGCCTCTATATTGTGCCCCTTGAAATTTTTTGGTTGTTGTTGGTCTGTCTTGTAATTTAGAACGATTAAAACTTTTCTTATTCCATAAATATACGTGTTTATTTTCATAGTCAGAGATGTCCCGCTCGAACTTACTTTTTTTTGCCTGCATGATTTCTTTGTTCAAATTGTCCATAAATGATTTTAGGTCATTATCCAATTTTTTGAAATCCTCATTAAGCTCAAAGTCCTTCAATTGATCACATAGATGTTTTTGTTGAATCTTAATAGATTCTAATTCCTCCATGTTATATTGTTTTAAAAGGGACATCAATTTGCCAGAGCAATCATGTAAAATTTGTTCCCATTGGCTTTTAAATTCCAATGGGGTATCTTCAAAGGAGGGAAAAAGCTGGATGCGCAACCCTCTAGGGACAATATGTCGTGTCATATATTCCTCCAAACAAACTACATTCCAAAATATATTCAGTCTCCTGCGTAATAAATTTTTGCTTTTGACCATTAAATGTGTGAGAGAAAAGGAATCAGTGTTAGTTGAAGACGCGGACCCAGAAAAGATATTCTTGGCCATCTGAGCCCATTTGCTATCATCCGAAAAAAATTCCATTTTTTTAAAAGGGGAAAAGCTATTTAGAATCAACAATTATGATAGTAATGTGTTAAGCCTAATCTGGTAATGGGAATTCTAGTCCCGAAATGAAGAACATATGAAAAACAACTCAGGTAAGGCTTAGTCAGATAATAACAGGCTTGTAGTGTTGGGGTGTCCACTAAATAAACAGCATATAAATATAAAAATTTTTCCCCTTTGTTGGTTAACATAACCAGCTTTGGGTTTTTTGTCCTGATAGAAGGGATCCCTTCATTTCCATATGCAGCGCTGCTTATTATTTTAAATGGTTTTAACTTCACTGTTCTCAATATGGCATGGTGGTGAATAAAAATTGCTTTTTATTTATTTTTGGTTACTTATTTGTTTTCATACAATTTTCATAATTTTCAGGCTTTTGTAGTGTGGGGATAAGTCCCTTTCATTTTCTTTTCTTGATTTATATGCTGTTTATTTAGTGGACACCCCAACACTACAAGCCTGTTATTATCTGACTAAGCCTTACCTGAGTTGTTTTTCATATTTAGTTAAAAATATTCGGCGTGCAGCAGCTCCTAGATACGGACACGTTCCTTTGATTTTTTTATAGGTACGTGTCAGTATTGCTTTAACGGGGCATGGCAAGGGTTTATGTTTCTAGTCGGCCCTACTGTCAGTGCAGACGTTAGGGTTTTGTCTTCATCACCTCTGGAGGCAGGACAGAAGAATTGATGTCTCTTGGCCCCTCCTACTGGTTATATGAGCTGGCTCCACCTCTCATCCTCAGTTCTTTTGTCCTGCCTCGGAGGTGTAGGACAGACAATGTCTTTCTCATTTTTTTTTTTCCTTTTCTTCCCTTCTGTTACAGCTTCATTTATATTACACTGTACTATTAGGCACGCAGAGTGTAGGATGCTGCTTTCAGTGTAGGACAGGAGCCAAGAGGACAGGGATTGCAGGCTGACACTCACACTGAACACGCAGAGCTGTTCATGAGCAGCCTAGCAGACATGCAGAATCGTGCATGTGGGACCCAATGGCACGCAGAGCTGTCTAAATGGGTTGCCTCACATGGCCTCCTGGGCCCACTTTGAACAATTGGGGCATTATGGACGTGTGTTTTTACTACACAGAACTTTCGATTCGCAGAGCAGTCTTACATCGGTGTTTTCCCCCTATGCGCCAGTACACCCTTCCAGGGACACCCCTACAGGGTGCAGCACACGCTCCAGGGGCGCGGATTGCTAGGCAACGCCAGAGCGCCAAAGACTCACTAAGATGCGCGAGTATTTTGCGCCATTCCCGACGCGTGTTAGACGTGATGACGTCAATGCCGGGCGCCATTTTAGATAACCGCAACTAGGTTTACAGCAACTCCGGTTTCCCTCCGCTCATTAAACTGAAGTATCAGACTCTGGCGGCCAAATCCGACTAATTACACAGACGGCTGCAGGCACTGCTGCACTCACACAAGCAAACCTGACAGAAACGTGAGTTTATCATTTTACATCGGCCTCATTGACAGTAGTCCACCATTATGGAGAAAGCTGATTCTCTGAGGGAACTCAGGGATGAATTATTATCCACTAAAAAGGCAAAGAAGCCTGACAAACAACCTAAATGCAAAACTTGCAAACATTCCTTAAGGAAGTCTGAAAAGATATACTGCTCAGACTGCAAGAAACCTAGGGCAGAGGAGACACAAGAACCACCTGTGCTTTCCCCACAACCTGCTCAGGCCCTAGCTTTAGAGGGATCCAGCTCTGCTCCAAATACCCCTCCGCTAGCCATACCTAGTACTTCACAACCTAGGGTGGAGACATCTCCAGCCATGCCTTGGGAACAAATTAATCCTTCTCAAGTACATCCACCTGCACCCCCTCAACTTGGAGAATTTTTGCAGTGGATCATGAACACTGTTCAGAACCCACAGGCTCAGACAGGGAAACATTCTAAAAAACGTAAGAATCGAGCCCCTGAATCCTCAGCTTCAGAATCTGAGGAGGGGTTAGCCTCAGACTCAGAGGAAGATAAACCCCCTTTTTAGAATCTGAATTATCTGAACATGCACACTTATCCAACTCTGACTCGGATGATGATATTCCATCTGCAGCAAACCCAGATATGTCTAAGAAACTACTCAGGGAGATGCTACAAACTTTGGAGATCAGGGATGAAACTGTCACCCTATCTAAGGCTGATAGACTACTAGGGGTACATAAAAAACCAAAGCAAACCTTTCCTGTTTTCGGTGCTATTACACAGGCAATTGAGACCGAATGGGCTCAACCAGACAGACGCATTGCTCTCACACAGAGATTTTTTAAAACATATCCTGTACCCGAGGATTATCAAAAGAAATGGGATAAAGCCCCTAGGGTAGATTCAGCGGTTGCCCGACTATCCAGACAAACCGCACTACCTGCGGATGAAGCCGCATTCAGAGACCCACTAGACCGCCGCATGGAATCTACTTTAAAAAGAGCATATGTTCAGGCGGCAGCAATTTTACGCCCGGCCGCAGCATCGGCGGGATTATCTCGCACGGCCAAACATTGGGCACAGGAATTTACACTACACCCACCGTCGTCTCAACAACAACTCCAATCTGAGGTATATAGGTTGAGTTCTACACTAGCATTTTTAGCGGATGCAGCCATGGAAGTAGTGAAGTTGGCAGCCAAATCAACTGCAAACATTGTAGTAGCACGACGTGCACTATGGCTACAACATTGGTCGGGGGACACCGCTTCCAAACTAAGACTACTATCACTTAAATTCGCAGGAGACTCCTTATTCGGCCCAGACTTGAAGCAAATTATTGCAGAGGTCACAGGGGGTAAGAGCACTTTTCTACCCATTGGAAAAAGACAGAAATTTGAGATGTCAAACAGAAACCAATCTAGACGAAACTGGACATCCCAGAGTAGGCCCTTTCGGCCCTTTTGTTCCAGCTTCAGGTCAACACCATCAGACCAAGGAAACAAACGGCCCAGACCCAGCTGGCACCAACAAAGCCGCACGAATAAGAAACCAAACACACCTAAACCTAACTCCGCCTGACTCCCAACAGGGACTCAGTCCACAACAAATAGGGGGCAGACTACAGAGATACCTAGGAGAATGGCAAACACATGTATCAGATTCTTGGGCACTCAGCATAATTTGTCAGGGCTACAGAATTCCTTTCACTCCTCATCTACCACAAAGGAGGTTTCTTCCGTCTTCCACCGCTCCACACAGAGAACACTTGCTCCAACAAGCAATTTCAACACTGTTGAACACTGGGGTGATAGAGACCGTCCCAGAACCCCAAAGATACAGGGGGTTTTACTCAAACCTTTTTCTGGTACGGAAGAAGGACGGAACCTTCAGACCAGTTTTAAATCTCAAACCACTGAACCCTCTAGTCGCAAATCAAAAATTCAAAATGGAATCAGTCCGAACAGTAATTGCAGCCATGGAACCAAATGTGTTCATGACTTCGATAGACTTACAGGACGCATACCTACACATTCCTATCTACCCAGACTCCCGAAGGTTCCTACGGTTTGCCATCAAAGACTCACACTATCAGTTTACAGCATTGCCCTTTGGGCTTTGTACTGCTCCACGGGTATTCACCAAAGTGCTGTCACCAATAGTGGCTTACATCAGATCACTGGGGATACACATAATCCCTTACCTGGACGACCTTCTCATTCTGACACCTTGTGCTTCACTGGCAGCCAAAGACACAACAACATGCATATGAGTCCTTACTCAACACGGCTGGCTGATAAACTACCGCAAAAGCAATCTCAATCTGAGCCAGAACATTCTCTTTCTAGGTCTCCAATTCAATCAGCCAAAAGGTGTTTCTTCCATCAGACAAAGTGGAAACACTAATCTCTACCACTCACGCCTTCCTGACCGCGACAACTGTTTCGGCAGAGGACTGTCTTCGTCTTTTGGGGTTCATGGTATCCAGTCTGGAGGCCATTCCCTTTGCCAGGTTTCACATCAGGCCACTTCAGCACAACTTCCTTGCTTATTGGAACAAAAATCACAGGGATCTGCAACAGCAAATTCCGTTAAGTTCAATTACCAGAGACAGTCTAGTATGGTGGACGCTACCACACAATCTACGACAAGGTCGCAGTTGGGCGAATCCCTCGTGGGAGATAGTGACCACGGATGCCAGCCTACGGGGCTGGGGAGCAGTCTACAAAAATCACACTCTTCAGGGACTGTGGACACCAGAAGAAGCGTCATTACCAATCAATATATTGGAGCTTCGGGCAGTTGTACTAGCTCTACAGAGATGGACACCTATACTACAGTACTTACCAATACGAATTCAATCAGACAATGCCACTGCAGTGGCCTATATCAACAAACAGGGTGGAACACGCAGCACGAGAGCCATGCAGGAAGTATCACACATTCTGACTTGGGCAGAACATTACGTCCCCAACATATCTGCTTTATTCATCCCAGGAGTCCAAAACTGGGAAGCAGACTACCTCAGCAGAACGACGGTAGATCAGGGAGAATGGTCACTAAACAACGAAGTGTTTGCCCGCTTGACTTACAAATGGGGCATGCCCGAAATCGACATGTTGGCTTCCAGGCACAACCACAAAGTCTCCCTTTACTGTGCCAGAACAAGAGATCCAGGGGCAGCCCTTGTGGACGCACTCGTCATTCCATGGAATTTCAGACTAATATACGCATTTCCACCGTAAGCCATCTTACCGAGGGTAATCAGAAAACTCAAACTAAGCGAGGCCACGGTGATTCTAATAGCGCCAGATTGGCCCAACAGAGTGTGGTACACAGATCTGATTCAATTGTCCATAGCCAAACCATGGAGACTACCACTCCAACCAGATTTGCTCTCCCAGGGCCCTCTCAAGCATCCACATCTACCCCTTCTACGTTTAACGGCGTGGCTCTTGAGACCACATGGTGGACCCGACGGGTTCTCACAGACAGCTGTAGACATCTTATTGAATGCGCGCAAGCCATCTACGGCCAAAGTATACCATAAGGTGTGGAGAACTTTCATTGCTTGGTGTGACCGACATCATACCCCTTGGCAAGGGGTTTCCACCAACCACATCATAGAATTCTTAACAGATGGTTTTCAGAAAGGGCTGCGCTTACGCACTTTAAAGACTCATGTGTCAGCATTGTCAGTACTCACACACAATCGTTGGGCAGATGATGCCACAGTCCAACAATTCTTCAAAGGAGTGACTAGGTTCCGACCACCACTGAGGGAACCATTGCCATCATGGGATCTACCCTTCGTATTGGATGCTCTACAAAAACCACCATTCGAACCTCTCAGTACGTGTGATCTAAAATGGCTTTCGCTCAAGGTTACCTTTCTTATTGCAATAACGTCAGCTAGACGAGTCTCGGAGATTGCAGCATTCTCATGTAAAGAACCATGGTTAGTTATACCTCAAGATAAGGTGGTTCTGCGCACTACTCCTACATTTCTAACCAAGGTCGTCTCTGACTTTCATTTGAACCAGGACGTTGTTCTACCATCCTTCTGCCCTCATCCACGAAATGATAAAGAGGCACAACTGCATACATTGGATGTTGTAAGAGCTGTTAAGATTTATTTGAAACGGTCAGCACCGTATCGTTCTTCCACACCCTACTGGTCTCATACTCGAAGGCTTATAAGGGAAAAGCTATTTCCAAAAGAACTGTGGCACGCTGGCTTGTAGAGACTATCAATTCTGCTTATGATAGACGACAGAGACCTAGACCATTTACAGTGAAGGCACATTCCACCAGAGCTCAAAGTACATCCTGGGCTCTTTTCAATTTGGCATCACCTGCACAGATCTGCACAGCAGCCACATGCGTTTCACCCAACACTTTCATTAAGTTTTACAAGTTAAATGTTTTTGCTTCACAATCGGCCATTTTTGGCCGAAAAGTTCTTCAAGCTGCAGTAGCACAATAACTAGTTCTATCTACACATACGGTATATAATTACCCACCCAGTTCACGGGACAGCTTTGTTACGTCCCCTAACGTCTGCACTGACAGTAGGGCCGACTAGAGAAAAAGGAATTTTGTACTCACCGAAAAATCCTTTTCTAGTAGGCCCGAACTGTCAGTGCAGTAAGTCCCACCCAGGCTGATTTTAGTATGGGCCACGGGACCTCTTTCTCGCTATCCTTTCTACCTTTTGTCTCTTGCCCTTCTTTCTACTCTTTCTGTCTCCACCAACTGAGCTTTACAACCGAACTGAGGATGAGAGGTGGAGCCAGCTCATATAACCAGTAGGAGGGGCCAAGAGACATCAATTCTTCTGTCCTGCCTCCAGAGGTGATGAAGACAAAACCCTAACATCTGCACTGACAGTTCGGGCCTACTAGAAAAGGATTTTTCGGTGAGTACAAAATTCCTTTTTCTCTAGTCGGCCCTCCTGTCAGTGCAGACATAATGGGTTATGTTCACCTCTGGAGGCAGGACAGAATTGTTGACTCCTGGCCCCTCCTCCTGTTATAAGGACTGGCTCCACCATCTCTCCTCAGTTCTTTGTCCTGCCTCAGGAGGTTATGGACAGATATTTTCTGCTTCTCTATTTATTATTTATTTTTTTCCCTTTCTTCCTTCCTTTTACTAGCATTTTACACCAATTAGGGCATGGTGATCGGTCCCCTTTTTGGTACAATTCTAAGCTGAGCGTTCTGTACTGCTCACATGGCCATAGGTGACAGAGCTGTCACAGGCACACAACCTATAGGGTATGCAGAGCTACCCGCTATCATTTTAGGTTATCTGATTCTCGAGGCCTTCAGTGCAACACTGTCTGTACAGGGTAAGGGACTCTCTCTGCAAAGTCGCATAGTCTACAAGGGGCTGGTGGTCGATGGACTCCCACTGCAGTACTAATGGATTAAGTACCTTGGCTGATGCTGTTAAATCCTTTGTGCAGAAGCGGCCATGGAAATCTCTTTCCATCGGATCCATGTGACCTTACGAGCACTCATTGTGGGACAGTGGTGAAGGCCGGTTGCCTCGCAACAGACTACGCTGCTTGGGCGCGGTGGCCTTCTTCGCGCCGTTGGCGCACTGACGTCATCATTGTCAGCCGCATCTGGGATTCACTCTGCATCGCGGCAGCTCTTTGCGCCAAGGCATAGGCGCTTTGACGTCATCAGGCGCGGCCGCTCTTTTCATTGCGGCTCACGCGTCAGCTCCAGTGTGGGCGCAAGCATTATAAAGCAGGCAACGGTCAGCATATCTATTCTGGTCACGGAAAGGATTAGAAGACAAATCCTGCAGCCTTTTCGAGACATATTGCCCAGGGGTGAGTGTAAACCTCATTTTTGTTGGGACTCACTCTGCAAACATGGAGAAATCAGACTCTCTCACAGAGTTAAGGGCGGATTTACAATCTGTTAAAAAGACAAAAAAAACTGAAAAACTACCAAAATGCAAAACCTGTAGACACTCATTAAGGAGATCAGAGAGAAATTATTGTTCTGACTGTAAAGCCAGCAAAACTACAGACACTCGGGGACCACCTGTATTATCACCACAATATCCTCTGTCTCAACCACCTCCTGATCCAGTCAATACTGATAATGGGAGGGCACCACCTGCTCCTATCCTGTCTCCATCACAACCAACTACCCCATTGCAGGTCACAGGGGATGCTTCTCCAATTCCATCTTGGAATCAACCCGGTTCCTCCACTCCAGTTCCACCACAATTTGGGGATTTCTTACAATGGATAATGAAATCTGTTCAACCCTTTCCATCTACATCTTCTGAATATGCACAATCAGCTAAACTAAACAAAAAGCGTAAAGCCGCGCTTACAGTGGACTCCTCTTCAGATTCAGAAGAGGGGTTAGCTTCCGAATCAGATCAGGAAGATAATCCCTGTTTAGAAAAATCCATGTCTGATCATTCTCCTGAGTCAACTTCAGACGATGAACACACACAAACTACTAATCCAGAAGTTACTAAAAAGTTACTTAGGGAAATGATGCACACGCTCGAGATCAAAGATGAAACAGTGGCACTATCTAAAGCTGACAAACTCTTAGGAGTTCCAAAAAAATCTAAATTGACTTTCCCAGTGTTCAAGTCAGTCACACAAGCAATTGAAACAGAATGGAATCAACCTGAGAGACGGATTGCTCTTAATCAACGTTTTTTCAATACATATCCGATTCCTGAGGAACACCACAAAAAGTGGGAAAAAGCCCCACGGGTTGATTCGGCGGTAGCACGCCTGTCTCGACACACGGCCTTACCTGCTGAAGAAGCGGCATTTAAGGACCCTTTAGATCGCCGCATGGAATCGACTCTCAAAAAATCCTATGTCCAAGCAGCAGCAATTTTGAGACCAGCGATAGCTTCAGCGGGTTTAGCCCGTACAGCACAACATTGGGCACAGGAACTTGCCACTCATCCACCGTCATCAGCACTCGAGTTACATTCAGAAGTAGAAAAACTCGTTACCACATTCTCCTTCCTTGCCGAAGCGGCCATGGAAATTACCAAATAGGCTGCAAAAGCAACAGCAAATACAGTTGTTACAAGACGTGCCTTATGGCTCAAGCACTGGTCAGGGGACACTGCTTCGAAGTTGAGACTGTTGTCGCTTCGTTTCACGGGCGAATCCCTTTTCGGCCCAGACCTTAAACAGATAATATCAGATGTCACTGGAGGAAAGAGTACTTTCCTTCCCACTGGGAAGAAACCACGTTTTGATCATTCTTCTAGATTTCCAAATAGGAAAAATTGGTCCTCCCAAGCTCGCCCCTTTCGGACCTTTCGGTCCGCATTCCGGTCAACTCTCCCCGACCAGACCAATAAGCGCTCCAGACCGCCTTGGCACCAACAGTCACGAACCAACACCAAAAAACCTATCCCCAATAGATCCACATCTGCCTGACTCAGCCCTCCTAGGGCACACTCAGGTGGGCGGCAGATTGCAGAGATACTTGGGCGCTTGGCAAACACACGTCACAGACACATGGGTGCTAACCATAATTCAACAAGGCTATCTAATTCCTTTCACGCATCTCCCAACCACCAGGTTCCGTACTTCTTCAACTACTCCAAAACGGTCACTATTGCTCCACCGGGCAGTCAACTCGTACCACTACCTCAAAGGTTTCGAGGGTTTTATTCCAACCTTTTTCTAGTCAGAAAGAAGGACGGCTCATTCAGGCCGGTGCTGAACCTCAAAGCTCTCAACACATTCGTTTCCAATCAGAAATTCAGAATGGAGTCCGTCCGTTCAGTTATTGCAACTATGGAACCAGGATACTTCATGACATCCATAGACCTTCAGGATGCTTATCTACACATACCCATTTGTCTCGCATCCCGCCACTACCTACGCTTTGCGATAGGCAACCTCCATTACCAATTTACTGCCTTGCCCTTTGGACTTTGTACTGCACCACGGGTTTTTACCAAAGTTTTAACACCAGTGATCGCCTACCTCAGAACCTTGGGGATCAAGATCTTACCGTATTTGGACGATCTTCTCATTTCAAGTCCTTCGGCAGCCCAAGCAGCTGCGGACACTCATTCCTGTCTCCAAGTGTTATCACAACACGGATGGCTGATAAACTACCGCAAAAGTACACTTCAACCGACTCAGACCATCCAATTTTTGGGTCTGGATTTCAATTCCCAGTTACAGAAGGTGTTCTTACCTCAAGACAAGGTGAACAGATTAATTCACGCAACCAAAGCTTTCACAACAGCTCCGTCAACCTCGGCAGAGGATTGTCTCCGCCTTCTGGGCTTCATGGTATCCGCACTGGAAGCAATTCCATTTTCCAGATTTCACCTTCGTCCTCTCCAAAACAATTTTCTGAGTCAGTGGAACAAAAACCACAAGGATTTAAACCAAATCATTCCCATATCCAACATAACACATCGGAGTTTGGAATGGTGGATGGACCCAGCCAACCTCCACAAGGGCAGGATTTGGGCCCCCTCCCAGTGGGAAATCGTGACTACAGATGCCAGTCTCACAGGTTGGGGAGCGATTTATCGCAATCACACGTTACAAGGCACTTGGAAACCGGGAGAAAACACTTTACCTATCAACGTCCTGGAACTCAGGGCGATCGCCTTAGCTCTAGAGGGTTGGACCCCATTCCTACAGTCTCAAGCCGTACGTGTCCAATCCGACAACGCCACGGCGGTGGCGTACGTCAACAAGCAGGGCGGCACACGCAGCAGCTTGGCCATGCAGGAGGTGACCAGGATCTTGCAATGGGCAGAACCTACAGTGACCAATCTGTCCGCGGTCTTCATACCGGGAATACTCAATTGGGAGGCAGACTATCTAAGCAGAACTACCCTCGACCAGGGGCAATGGTCACTCAACGACACAGTGTTCCAGCAACTTGTGGCCAAATGGGGCACCCCGCAAATCGACATGTTGGCCTCCAAACACAACAACAAACTTCCACTGTATTGTGCCAGAACAAAAGACCCACATGCGGCGTTCGTGGACGCCTTGGTCATACCCTGGAACTTCCACACAGTGTATGCCTTCCCACCCCTGGCCATCCTACCCAGGGTAATCGCGAAATTGAAGCAAAGCAATGCCACCACTATTCTAATAGCGCCCGACTGGCCCAACCGAATGTGGTACACGGATCTGATTCGACTGTCTGTATCCAAACCGTGGCGGTTGCCGGACCGTCCCGATTTGCTCACTCAAGGCCCAATCAATCACCCCAATTTACCACTCCTGCGTTTAACGGCGTGGCTCTTGAGACCGATTGGTGGTCCCAGCAGGGGTACTCACAGAATGCAATAGACATTTTACTTCAAGCACGCAAGCAGTCCACAACTAAAGTGTATCATAAAGTATGGAAAACTTTCTTAACATGGTGCCATCAACATAGTTTTCACTGGGACACTATATCACCTTTTGTTGTCATTGAGTTCCTCACTGATGGCTTCAAGAAGGGCCTTGCTCTACGGACGCTTAAATCACAAGTGTCAGCACTGACAGTCCTGACTCATGAACGTTGGGCTCGGAATTGGCTGCCCTTTCCTGCAAGGAACCGTGGATTTCTTTCCATACCGACAAGGTGGTGCTCAGAACGACCCGAGATTTTTTGCCAAAAGTAGTGTCCGAGTTCCACATCAATCAGGACATTGTTTTACCATCCTTTTGTCCCCAACCAGCTAATGAACGAGAACAACTTCTTCACACGTTGGACGTTGTGCGGACGTTGCGAGTCTATGTTAAGAGGTCATCCTCCTACAGGCATACTGATCGTTTATTTGTTTCCTATGCAGTATCTCACAAAGGACTAGCCATTTCAAAGAGGATGATTGCTCGTTGGTTAGTGGAGACTATACACACTGCCTATGACTTCCAGCACAAGCCCAGACCGTTGGCAGTCAAAGCTCACTCGACTAGGGCACAGAGCACGTCCTGGGCACTGCAGAACATGGCTACGGCCGAACAGATTTGTAATGCTGCCAACTGGGCTTTCCCGAATACTTTTATTAAGTTTTACAAGTTAAATGTTTTTGCATCACAAGCGGCTGTGTTTGGCCGTAAAGTTCTCCACGCTACCGTGGCTCAATGACTCACAACTCAAGCTATGCAGTTCACAGTTCTACCCACCCAAATTGAGGGACAGCTTTTGGACGTCCCATTACGTCTGCACTGACAGGAGGGCCGACTAGAGAAAAAGGGATTTTGTACTCACCGTAAAACCTTTTTCTAGTAGGCCCGAACTGTCCGTGCAATAAGTCCCACCCAGGCTGATTTTAGTATGGGTTTCGGACATCTCTTGTCGCTATCTTTTCTTATCTGTTGTCTCTTGCTCTTCCTTCTGTCTATACTGTCTCCACCAGCTGAGCTTTTTGAACGAACTGAGGAGAGAAGGTGGAGCCAGTCCTTATAACAGGAGGAGGGGCCAGGAGTCAACAATTCTGTCCTGCCTCCAGAGGTGAAGGATAACATAACCCAATACATCTGCACTGACAGTTCGGGCCTACTAGAAAAAGGTTTTACGGTGAGTACAAAATCCCTTTATTTAGAGTATCAAGACTGTTCTATTATTTTTTAAATTGGGATCCAATCTACTTGGACTACAATCTTCTAGTTAGTAGAGCTCATAGCCCATGGGATGATAAGATACAAACTTAGAAGGGCCCTGCTAACAAAAAAGAAATATGGGGCTCCATGTTTTCTTATGGAAGCCCTGTCAGCCCACAAGAAGGCAGTATTACCCCAGAGATTATGGGGTATATTTATCAAAGACTGAAGTTAAAGATCACCACAGTCCACTAGCGTGAAATACCGCCATTCTCTCCAATCATTTTGATGGGATATTGAAAGGCGTATTTATCAATGGGTGAAAGTGAAAGTTCACCATTTGATAAATATACCTTTAACACTCCCATAGAAATGAAAGGAGAGAGGCGGTATTTCACGCTAGTGGACTGTGGCGACCTCTAACTTCACTATTTGATAAATATACCCCATAAAATTGGAACCGCCTAATTAGTTTCTACAGCAGTTTGCTTCTCTTCAAACACAAAGTTCTCATAACTGTAGGGTAAGTTAAAGGAAAACTATACCCCTCAAACAGTGTAGGTCTCTAAAAAAAATAAATATATTGCTCATGTGTAAAACCCGGCTTAATGTACAGTAAATAAACCATTTTCATAATAATATACCTTTTTAGTAGTTTGTGCCATGGGGTAATCATAAATAGAAAATTGCCATTTTAAAAAATAAGGGCTGCCCCCCTGGGATCGTATGATTCACCGTGCACACAAACAAACTATACTTGTTAGGTCACATGAGCCAATTAACAGACAGAGTTCTGGCTTTCTCTAGTCGGCCCTCCTGTCAGTGCAGACGTAGTGGGATTTGTCATCCTTCACCTCTGGCGGCAGGACAGAATAAACTTGTTGACTCTTGGCGGCTCCTCCTCCTCTATATATATGCTGGCTCCACGATTCCTTCCTCAGTTTTTTGTCCTGCCTTGGAGGAAAGGACAGTAATAATTTTTTTGTTTTATTATTTTTTCCTTTATTTTATTCTTTATTTAATAGGTTTTTAGTATCACCTTAAAGGCACGCAGAGCTGCCACTTAGGTGCAACGGGATATCCAGGCATGCAGGAGCTGCCTGAGGCCATAGGTGATACGCTGAGCTATCACAGGCTAGCAACCCAAGGGTACGCAGAGCTACCCACATTACTCAGGAGGTTGTTTTTCATCCCACACTTCCGTCCCATCACGATGGGCAAAATGAGAAACACATGGAGGGGATGCCTACGGTTGCACATATACAGCTGAGACTGCTGATGCGCCATCCTGCAGCCTTCTGGCGGCTGCAGCTTGGCTGACGCAGGGGAGTGTTCCCTCTTTTGGCAAGGCCTTGCGGGCTGGCGCCGCCGTCGTATAGGGAGGTGTGCAGTGTTCATTGCGGGAGTTAGCGACCCTATGGCGGCTGTAAAAGGCGCGCGCTTACCAGTTACTGTGTTCTTCAGCGGTTGCTAGGCAACGAACCGCTCAAGGACAGAAGCGCGCCAAAACAGGTTCGCGCCTCTAACTGAGTCGCACTGACGTCATCAGACCACGCCATTGCATGTTGCATACTGCGCACGGAGCACTTACAGTATAGTCTCCTTCAGCAGCAGCCTGTCTACGGAATGACACGGATCAACAGGTGATCATTACACTAAATAAGACACTAAATAAGTATATTGCACTCCAGATCAGAACAGCATAGCTGAGCCAGGGGTACAAACTCCTTAAGGGGACACTATAATACATTATGGAGAAGACAGATTCCCTAACAGAGCTACGTGCAGATATTCAAGGGGTAAAAAAGACAAAGAGGCCTGAGAAACGACCTAAATGCAAGAGCTGTAGACATTCTTTAAGGAAGTCAGAGAGAAATTACTGCTCGGACTGTAAACCACAAAAAAGAGCAGAATCACAGGGACCACCCATCTTGTCCCCTCAAACCATGCCATCACTTACAGCAGAGGGATCTTGTGCTACTCCCATTGCTGAAGACAGGGGTAACTCACCGGGACCATTTTTACCGGCACCAACTACACCTTCCACGCCCCCACTCAGATGCGGCAGAGGTTGCCACAAGTACCCCACGGCATAAACCAGATTCAGGCCCCCCAACTACAGTACCACCTCAATCTGGGGAATTTATGCAATGGATTATGAATTCAATCCAACCACAGCCTTCAACATCTAGACCAGCCCCACTGGTGACCAAAGGACCAAAGAAACGCAAAGCCCCAACAACACTAGACTCCTCATCGGAGTCAGAGGACGGGTTGGCATCAGATTCAGACGAAGAGGATCCAACCCTTCATGAGAAAAAATTTTCTGATCAAGATTCCACGGAGGTGGAGTCAGACACTGAACAGTCAGGTGTTGCTAATCCCGAGGTCTCCCGAAAATTACTCAGGGAAATGCTGCAAACATTAGAAATCAAGGATGAGTCAGTG
Organism: Xenopus laevis; assembly: GCF_017654675.1. NCBI lineage: Eukaryota > Metazoa > Chordata > Amphibia > Anura > Pipidae > Xenopus > Xenopus laevis. The sequence goes on along the minus strand of NC_054383.1, from coordinate 125,617,315 downwards.
GCCCTATCGAAAGCAGATAAGTTGTTGGGGGTCCAAAAGAAATTTAAGTCGACATTTCCAGTCTTTAACTCAGTAACACTGGCTATTGAAGCAGAATGGAACCAACCTGAGAGACGAATCGCTCTTACTCAGAGATTCTTCAAAACCTACCCAGTACCAGAAGAACACCAAAAGAAGTGGGACAAAGCCCCTCGTGTAGACTCGGCAGTAGCTAGGTTATCCAGACATACAGCTCTCCCTGCTGAAGAGGCGGCTTTCAAAGACCCACTAGATCATCGCATGGAATCTACCTTAAAGAGGTTTTATATCCAGGCGGCAGCTATACTTTGACCGGCGGTAGCTTCTGCGGGCCTAGCTCGCACAGCCAAACATTGGGCACAAGAACTGGCCCGCAACCCACCATTCTCAGGCCAGGAATTACAGGAGGAACTGGACAAACTCATGACGGCTTTCACATTCTTAGCGGAGGCCTCTATGGAGATTACCAAGCTAGCGGCCAAGGCCACTGCGAATGCTGTAGTTACCAGACGTGCACTATGGCTACGACACTGGTCGAGTGACACTGCATCTAAGATGAGACTCTTATCCTTAAGATTCACTGGTGATTCACTCTTCGGCCCTGACCTCAAGCAGATCATAGCAGAGGTGACGGGGGGTAAGAGTACTTTCCTCCCTACCACAAGAAAACAAAGGTTTGACACACCAAACAAATTTCCTAACAGAAAGAGTTGGAATACACAGTCCAGACCCTTTCGCTCCTTTCGCTCCAACTTCAAGACGTCTACCTCTGACCAAACACAGAAGCGTAGACCAACATGGCTACAACACAGCCGTACAAACACTAAGAAGACGACCCCAACCAGATCCAATTCCGCCTGACTCAGCCCATCAAGGGCAGGGTCGAGTGGGGGGAAGGCTACAAAGATACCTTGGAGAATGGGAAACACACGTTACAGACAACTGGGTTCTAACGATAATTCAACAAGGCTACAGAATTCCATTCTCACCCCACCTACCACCCAGACAGTTTCGTACATCAACTTCAACCACCAAACAGCAACTTCTCCTGCAAACCACAACATCTCTATTACAAGAGGGGGTAATAGAAGCGGTACCAAAGCAACAGCGGTTCAGAGGCTTCTATTCCAACCTCTTCTTAGTCCGCAAGAAGGAGGGCACTTTCAGACCGGTACTCAACCTCAAACCCTTAAATCCTATGGTCGCAAAGCAGAGGTTCAAGATGGAATCAGTTCAATCCGTAATAGCATCCATGGAACCATACAATTTCATTACTTCCATCGATCTTCAGGATGCTTATTTACACATACCGATCTACCCAGACTCTCGCAAATGGAAGCGATTCCCTTCTCGAGATTTCACATCCGGCCGCTTCAAAACAATTTCCTCTGCCGGTGGAACAAGGACCACAAGGACTTGCAACAACTCATACCCATAACAAACACAACCAAACAGAGTCTGCTTTGGTGGACACTCCCGGAAAATCTCAACAAGGGCAGAAGCTGGGCCCCTATTCACTGGGAAGTGGTCATTACGGATGCCAGTCTCAGAGGTTGGGGAGCAGTTTATCGCAGTTACACCCTACAAGGCCGGGGGGAACCAAGGGACAACGGGTTACCCATCAATGTCTTGGAACTAAAAGCAATCACGAATGCACTAGAGGGCTGGACGACACTACTCCAGCACCAGTCGGAGTACAGTCCGACAATGCCACGGCCGTGGCTTACATCAACAAACAAGGCGGCACACGCAGCAGACTTGCCATGCAGGAAGTGACCAGAATTCTCACCTGGGCGGAGCAGACAGTCCAAAACCTTTCGGCGGTGTTCATACCCGGGGTACAGAACTGGGAGGCCGACTATCTGAGCAGAACTACCATCGATCAAGGAGAATGGTCACTGCACGACGAAGTGTTTCAACAGTTGGTACTCAGATGGGGAAACCCAGAAATCGACATGCTAGCCTCCAGGCACAACAGGAAACTTCCAGTTTACTGTGTCAGGACGAGAGACCCAGGAGCGACTTTCCTGGACGCCCTAGTCATCCCTTGGGATTTCACACTGGTGTATGCCTTCCCACCACTTCCAATCCTACCCAGGATCATCGACAAGATAAAGCACAGCAATGCCACGACAATACTCATAGCACCCGACTGGCCAAACCGAGTTTGGTACACAGATTTAATTCAACTGTCCGTATCCAAACCCTTCAGGTTACCTCTCCGTCCGGACCTCCTGACTCAGGGACCTGTCAATCATCCCAATTTGCCACTCCTTTGTTTAACGGCATGGCTCTTGAGACAGGGGATGGGCTCAGCAGGGGTATTCGCAGAAGGCAATAGACATATTGTTGCAAGCTAGGAAACGATCTACCTCAAAGCTCTATTACAAGGTGTGGAGAACTTTCATCTCATGGTGTAACCGACATAACCTATCGTGTGAAGAAGAGTCTCCCTATGCCATCATTGAATTTCTTGCAGAGGGGTTCCATAAGGGCTTAGCACTGCGTACACTAAAAACTCAGGTATCGGCCATCTCTGCATTGACTCACACACATTGGGCGGACAGGCCCGAAATACAACAGTTTTTTAAGGGTGTAGCCAGAACGCGGCCATCACTCAAACAGCCACTTCCAACCTGGGATCTTCCACTAGTTCTCAATGCCCTTCAAAAAGCTCCTTTTGAGCCACTGGACTCGTGTGACCTTAAATGGCTGACCTTCAAAGTTACCTTTTTTTTTTTTTTTTTTAAAAGGTGTTCTTTTTATTGTTTTAAAGTGTAACTGGGAAAGGGTACAGAAAGAAAGAGGGAAGGGAAGGGGGGGGGGAAAAGGTACACCAGCAGCGAAAACAACATAAGTATGAGCAAAACATACGACAGTGCATTTCTCAAAACATACAGTATCATCATGGTAATGACAACAAATGTGCTTCTAACCAAACACCCCATATTCTCTCAAATTTGTTGGGGTGACCCCTAGCTTCATATGTCAATTTAATTAACGGGAGCATCTTGTTCACATACCCAATCCAGCCCGGTCTTTGGGGAGGGTGGGGGCCATCCAGTGAATGATCATTAGTTTCTTGGCATAAAAAAGTAGGGATCTTAGTAATATTCTGGTACTACTGAGTGGCACCATATCGTCAACTACACCCAGTAGGCAGATTTCGGGGGTTCGCAGCGGGGGGAGGGACAGGACCTCAACAATATACAGTGTGATATCGGACCAATATCTGGAAATAACCGGGCACGCCCATACCATGTGCCAAAAGGTTCCTTCCGCCACCCCACATCTTTTACACGTGGGACGGGGTAGTCTTCCCATTTTGTGGAGCCTATTAGGGGTGAGATATATCCGCATCAGAAATTTGTATTGTATCAACCTGTCTCTCGAGCTAATCAAGAATTGGTAGAGCCTGCCCGTTGTCTCATCCCACTGGTCCTCACTCAGACCGGGCATGTCTACCTGCCATTGCTTATAGGCTGACTGAAAGGGCGAGGCAGTGGATGCCAGGAGGAGTGAATATAAACTCGAGACCATTTTAGCCGTTTCCTCCTTACTTAGTTGTGCTAGGACTGTTGGCACCACCATTTCTAGATCTCCTGAGCCAAATTGTGCCGCAAATATGTGCCGTAACTGAAGATACCGAAACATGGGTAAATTGGGAGTAGCAATCTTATCCCTCAACGCTACCATGTCCATAAACCTCGAGTTGACTACAATGTCCCCCAAATATTTGATGTTCTTTGAGGTCCAGTAGCTCATGGCCTCCACATTATCAAACTGCTGTAACTGGGAGTTCCTCCATAAGGGCAACAGAGGAGAAAGTATTGGCTGTTTGGTTTTAGTTAGTCTGACCATATGCATCCAGGCCGTATAAGGGGCTTTCATACAAGGGGGTAATGTTGGATAATCCCTAGACTTTCTATACACATAGTTCCTTAGGGCCTCCAGTGAGCCCAAGAGCCTGGCCTGCAATATAACATTGGGGTTATCTAAGTCCTGAGTCAGCCACCAATTGACATAACTAAGCTGGGCCGCAATATAGTAGAGGAAAAAATTGGGGAGACTCAGGCCCCCTTTGGCATACGGGGCCATCAATCTAGCAGAAGAGATTCTGGCTCCTTTGTTGTTCCACAGGAAAGGTGTTATCATTGCTTGAACAGAGGTGCAGACTTGCTTGGATAATGGGGTCGGAGAGTTGTGGAACAGGTACAGATATTTCGGCAGGAATACCATTTTTATGATATTTATTCTACCCCACAGCGTTAGCGGGAGGGGCCCCCACGCCTGTATAGATTTAGATAGTTGCTGATTAATTGGGATTATATTTAAGGGAACAAACTGTTCGGGGTCAAGGTGAATATTAATCCCAAGATACCTAAAGCTTGTAACCCACTTTAAGCGGGGGTCCGCTGTCTGAGTCTGCTCAAGGGAGGGTTCTAGGGGAAAAATGATTGACTTAGACCAATTTATGCGAAGGCCAGCATAGCTCGAAAAGTTGGAAAAAATATTTAGCACCTCTGCCAAGGAGGGGCCCGGGTCCGCCAATAAAGGAGGACATCATCCGCATAGAGGGATATCCTTTCCTCCACAGGGCCATATTTTAAGCCTGAGAGATGCGGCGACAAGCGGATTTTGGTGGCCAGTGGTTCTATTGCCAAGGCAAATAGGAGCGGAGACAGTGGGCAACCTTGGCGAGTCCCCCTACTCAGCGGAAAGGTGGAGGAGGTAGTGTCATTTACCCGAACTTGTGCCGTGGGATTGCTATAAAGCAACTGGATCCACTTAATGAATTGCTGCCAAACCCATACCGCTCCAAAACCGCCCATAAGTAAGGCCACTCTATCGAGTCAAATGCTTTTTCTGAGTCCAGGGAGACCACCACCCTGGACCCCGAGTTGTCATGTGGTACCTGCATGTTATAGTACAAGCGCCTTAGATTAACATCAGTGGACCTCTTAGGCACGAACCCAGTCTGGTCAGGATGGATCAAATGTGTGATTATTCGTTGTAGTCGAACCGCCAATACCTTGGCCAGAACTTTTGCATCCACATTTATCAGGGAGATAGGGCGGTAAGACCCACAGAGAGCAGGGTCCTTTCCTTCCTTATGAATTAGTACAATTAGGGCATTGGCAAAGGATGGAGGGAGCCTACCGTCCTGATTTGACTGAGACAGAATGTCACTCATCGTACCTGCCATTTTAACCCCCAGCGTACGGTACCACTCTATGGGAAGGCCATCAGGGCCCGGAGATTTAGAAGGGGCCATGGTCGATATCGCCTCACTTATCTCCGCCGCCGTGATGGGGCTATCAAGTAGAGTGGCATGCGAGGCATGCAGCTTAGGAAGGGGAATATCTCCAAGGTAGTCTGTCAATTGGGCATGGGTATATTCCACCCTAGAGTGGTACAGGGTGGTGTAATAGTCTGCAAATAAGTCCGCCATCTGTTTCGGATCAGTTATGGAGTCCCCTGAGTCTGAGGTAAGTCTATGTATAATTGTTTGTGACATTGAGGCTTTAGATAGATAAGCCAGCAATTTCCCGGATTTTTCCCCTTGTTCAAACCCTCTCTGGGAGGCATACAATAGCTTTTTTTGTGTGGCTTCTGTTAGTTTACATTTCAACTTGGTCTGCGCTAGGACCATTTGGTCATATGTTACATCCGAAGGCGACTCTACATGGGCCCTCTCTGACTCCTCAGCTTCCTCTGTTGCTAGTTTAACTTCAGATTGGGTCCTAGCTCGCACTGTATTAAAAGCCTGTATCAGAGCACCCCTAGACACTGCTTTAAAGGCGTCCCACAGTATCGGAGAGGATACAGTGCCTTGATTCTCAGCCCAGTATTGATCTGCGGTCAGTTGCACTTTGTCAGAGATTTCCTCTTGAGCAAGCCATATGGGACTAAGCCTCCATCTCCTGGGAGCTGAATAATCACAGGGCTGTAGGGAGATAATTAGAGGGGAGTGATCCGATATAGAGCGAGGCCCGTATTGAATATGACTAATCTTAGCAGCCGCCTCAGGTGTTACTAGGGCTAGATCAATTCTAGAAAGTGTCTGGTGGGTGGCAGAATGACAGGAGTAAGTTTGGGTCGTGGGGTACCGAGCTCGCCAGAGGTCATGAAGGCCCATAGACTCCGCCCAAAGATACAGTTTGCTAGGTTTGTCATCCGTGGACTTAAATTTGTCAAGCACTGGGTTCATACCACAATTAAAGTCTCCCACCCAACACTGTGGAAGAGGGGGTAGTGCAGCTACTTTAGCCAAGACAGTACTCAGGAGCTCAGTTGAAAAAGGAGGGGGCAGGTATACATTGATTAACACAAATTCAAACGTGATAAGAGTACAGTGCAAAATGAGAAATCTACCATAGTGGTCAGTATGGATTTGGTGCAGGGTAAAGCGGATGCCCTTTTTCACTAGGATCGAAACCCCTCGTGCATGAGTGGAGAAGGTGGCATGATAGGTCTGCGCCACCCACCCTCTCCTAAGTGCTAAGACTTTCTGACCTGTAAGGTGGGTCTCTTGGAGGCACACTATTGCTGGGGACCATTGCTTAAGGGCCTTGAACAGGAGGGCTCTTTTGAATTTGTCATTGAGACCCCTGACGTTCCATGACACTAAGTTTACATTAGCCATTATCCTTTATGAGATTTCGTGACTGTTTAGTTGCCTCACTGCTGCATAGGTGAGGGGGAACCTGGGGGGAGGGATATGAGGAAAAAGTGGGGGAACCGAAACTCCCTAACCCGCCCTGTCCACCCTGAAACCGTGGGTGGGCCTTTACCCTTACAAAACTTTTGCATCGTCCGCTTGGGACATGGCAACCCAACTGTAAAGCATTCAAACGTTATAAACTATAATTAGGGTGCAATAAGCCCCTCTGGAATCCGGGTGTATACGCAACCCCCCCATAAGTTCACAGTCATATGAAGGTGCACCCATGGAAATAGTGGGAGACAAATGCCTCATCAGTCCAGATAGATGGTATTGTGGAGAATCATACTCACAGACCCTTCAGATAATTGAAAAGGAGTTCTGCTTGACGGAGCCAGTCAGCAACACTGGGAGTAGGGACCAGATATAGAGTTAGCGTCTCTCCAGCCAGTCCAATGCATCTTGAGGTGTCGTGAAGAACTTGGCAGACCCGCCGTCGACCACTCTCAATTTAGCAGGGAAGACCGTCGAGTAGGCAATTCCTTTATCTCGCAGCTTTTTCCTGACGTCGGCATATTTAGCTCTTTGCTTCTGCACCTCCATGGTGTAGTCAGGGAAGAAGAGGACTTTCGCATCTCCCAGGATTAGGTCCCCTTTAGAGCGCATCTGACGCAGTATGACATCACGATCTCTGTAGTTCAGTATCTTCGCTATTATTGTGCGGGCGGGGGGGCATCGGGGGGAGGCTGCCGCATCGGTATTCTGTGTGCGCGCTCAATCAGGAACATTTGAGACAGATGCGTTGCACCCAAGTGATTCCTAATAATATTCTCAAGGAACAGCTCTGGCGCAGTACCTTCCTGCCCCTCCGGGACCCCCACGATCCTGATATTGTTCCGTCTTTGCCTCCCTTCCAGGTCATCAGCGTGTGCTTTGCACTGTTTCAGTTGTTCACGGAGATCATTAATAGTTTGCGGGAGGCTTCTTGTATTATCCTCCAGGTCGGATATCCTGCGCTCCGATTCCACTGTGCGTTCCCGCAGTCTCTGGAGGTCTTGTCGGAGAAGTGCCAGGTCGACTTTTACCTCCTCCACTCTCGTATCTATTTTTACCTCCACCGCCACTCTCGTATCCCGGATTGCATTAAGCACTTCATGGAGCGTAGGTTCCGGCTCAGATTGGGAAGCTGGTGGCGCGGGATCCAGGGCCTGCGATGGCGGCGTGTCGGATCTGCTTGATCGGGCGCCATCTTGGTTTTGCAGCCGCACAAATTTGTCGAGCTTGTTGGCAGCCGGCTCGCTCGCTTTCTTGTGTCCCCCCATCATAAGTTGAAGGGTAAGGGAGTAGGCACCTTTTGAAGCTGGTTTGGGTCAGCAGGTTGCACAGGATCAATAGTGTCGGATCGATTGTCCCCGGAGCACTAGAGAAGCGCGTCTCACTACATTGGTGGTTAGGCCACGCCCCCCAAAGTTACCTTTTTGATAGCCATCACCTCAGCAAAGAGGGTGTCCGAGCTCACAGCTTTTTCTTGTAAGGAACCATGGACATCCCTTCATGCAGATAAGGCAGCCCTTAGAACCATTATTAGAAAGGAGAAAACGATGGCGGAGCTCTCCCCACTCCTTCCACTCTCCCACGTCCTCCGCAGCTATCGCGGGATCCCGGCAACACTCAGCCGAGCCTTCACATACACACAACCAATTTACCGCTGGCAGCGCTGGAAAACGTATCCACGGGAGACGGTAGGAATAATATCAATGTCTGGCTTTATTTAAACATACATAGTGGTTTCAAAGTAGTGGGAGTGCCAAAAACTGCCAAAAAGCCCTTAGAACCATGCCCGGATTCTTGCCGAAAGTTGTATCCGATTTCCACCTTAACCAGGACGTTATTCTTCCTTTTTTCTGTCCGCATCCAACACATGTCAGGGAAAAATCACTTCATACCTTGGACGCAGTGAGGGCACTGCGGATATATTTGAGACGGTCTTTACCATACCGGCAGTCTGACTCTTTGTTTATTTCCTATGCTACCACTCACAAGGGCTTAGCAGTGTCTAAGAGAACTATTGCCCGCTGGTTAGTAGAGACGATCAACGTGGCTTATGATTTTCAACATAAACTCAGACCTTTTGCAGTTAAAGCCCATTCTGCAAGAGCACAAAGTACTTCATGGGCGCTTCAAAATATGGCAACTGCAGAACAAATCTGCAAGGCAGCTACTTGGGCTTCTCCCAATACTTTTATAAAGTTTTATAAGTTAAATGTTTTCGCTTCGCAACCAGCCCTGTTTGGCAGGAAAGTTTTACAGGCTGCAGTAGCAATATGATTAGGTAAATTGAGGCTACTCAGTCGTTCATTATACCCACCCTTCAGAGGGACAGATTTTGGACGTCCCACTACGTCTGCACTGACAGGAGGGCCGACTAGAGAAAAGGGGATTTTGTACTTACAGTAAAAACCCTTTCTAGTAGGCCCGAACTGTCAGTGCAGTAAGTCCCACCCAGGCTGATTTTAGTATGGGCACAGGGACCTCTTTCTCGCTATCTACTCTGGCTGTTGTCTCTTGCTCTTCTTTCTGACTGTACTGTCTCCACTGACTGAGCTTACAAAAGAACTGAGGAAGGAATCGTGGAGCCAGCATATATATAGAGGAGGAGGAGGAGCCAAGAGTCAACAAGTTTATTCTGTCCTGCCTCCAGAGGTGAAGGATGACAAATCCCACTACGTCTGCACTGACAGTTCGGGCCTACTAGAAAGGGTTTTTACGGTAAGTACAAAATCCCTTTTTGCTTCCACACCTGTTACAGTTAAAGCTGCAGTATTTCTGGTCAGGTGATCTCTGAGGCAGCACACAGACCATCATGAAATGGGGGTTCAAGGCAAGAGATGTAAAAGGACAATATTTACTTAAATATATATATATATATATATATATATATATATATATATATATATATATATATATATATATATACCAGCTTGATTCTTTAATATGCCACTTAATTTTATATAAACTGTCTCTCATTTTGGGGGTATAGTTTTCCTTTAAAGGATGACTAGCCCTGCTTATAAATAGACTATAATTGTCACTGAAATCTGATGTATAAAAGTACAGCGACCATCCCATGCTTTCTTTCTTACGTTATCTTTCATCATCCAGTCCAGGTAAACCTTCCGGACCACCGCTTGTCAGTGTACGATGAGAAGGAAAAGGTGTGGCGTCTGGTCTGCTCATCTTTCTCTAACCCAGAGGTGGCGACATTGAGCTGCGAAGAAATGGGCTTTATTAGGTCTGAAAAAGTACTTCAACTGCTCGTCTAGAATTGTTGTTCTAAATCAGCAGCATTCCTAGAGGGGGGCGGGCCCTGGTGCGTGACGCGCAGTCGGGCCCCGCCACCCTCCGTACGGGGCGGTTCCGGGGTGAATTAGTGGCGTGTGGTGCTGCCGGGGGGCCCTGAGGGGGTGTGGGCCCTGGCCGCTCGCACCCCCTGCTCCCCCGGTAGTTCCGCCACTGCTCTAAATGTGACATCACTTTTTTTATTTCAACTTCAGCTACTTTTGATAGAACAGAGTAACAACACATGCACCTCTTCTTTTCAGTTCCCTTAAAGGGGGCACTGATCTTGACAACTAAAACAACTGTTCTGTAAGGCTACAATTGTATTGTTATTATAACCTTCTATTCATTTTCTTGTCTGTCATTCAAGTCACTGCTTGGTTGCTAGGGCAAAAGGCTATCCTAGCAACTAGATATCTAGAAACAAACAGAAAATTCCATGCTGGAGAGCTGACGATGAACAAAAAAAGATAAATAATTTAAAGGGGTTGTTCACCTTTAAATGAACTTTTCGTATGATATAATGTGATGCTGAGACAATTTACAATTGTTTTCATTTTTTTATTTTTTTGTTTTTAAGTTGTTTCACTTTTTATTCAGCAGCTCTCTGGTTTGCAATTTTATGTGGGTACTAGGGTCCAAATTACCCTAGCAACCATGCACTGATTTGAATAAGAGATCGGAATATGAATAGAAAGATGAGTAATAAAAAGTAGCAATAACCATAAATGTGTAGCCTTATAGAGCATTTGATTTTAGAGGGGGTCATTGACCTCCATTTGAAAACTGGAAAGAGTCCAAAGAAGAAGGCAAATAATTCAACAACTATAAATAAAAAAAAGGAAGGCCAATTGAAAAGTTGCTTATAAGTGGCCATTCTATAACATACAAAAAGTTAAAGGGATACTGTCATGGTTTTTATGGTGTAGTTTTTATTTTTAAATTACACTGTTTACACTACAAATAATTCAATCTACAATACAAAATGTAATTCCTGAACCAGAAAATGTATTATATTTTTAGTTTTAAAGGTAATATTAGTGTGTGTCGGTGGATCTCAGGCCATTTTGCCTAGACATGTGCTTTCAGAAAGTGCTGTTCTACCAGGGAGCTGTTATCTGGTTACCTTCTCAGGAGGTGGGTGATCACTCCAACTTGCACTACAGCAGTAAAGAGTGACTGAAGTTTATCAGAGCCCAAGGCACATGACTGGGGGCACCTGGGAAACTAACAACATGTCTAGCCCCATGTCAGATTTCTGACTGAACTTTCTGGACGTGTCAATGATTTTTTATGGGATCTGCAAACCTTAAAGGAGAACTAAACCCTAAAAATGAATTTAGCTAAAAATATAACAGCAGCAATGATGCAGGATTTTTAACCTTTCACAGGGGGTCACCATCTGGGAAAGTGTCTGTGACACTCACATGCTCAGTGGGCTCTGATTGGCTGTTGAGAAGCTAAGCTTAGGGCTCGTCACTAATTATCCAGCAGAAAATGAGCTTCCCTGGCTGTAATATAAGCTGATGCTACAGGTTTGCTGATTATTAAATTCTGATGCTAATTGCACTGGTTTCTGTGCTGCCATGTAGTAATTATGTGTATTAATTACTAATCAGCCTTATATTGTGACATTTCTATTCTATGTGTACTGTATATTGTGAGTGGCTCCCTAAGCTCAGTAAGTGACAGCAGCACAGAGCATGTGCAGTGAATCAGCAGAAAAGAAGATGGGGAGCTACTGGGGCATCTTTGGAGACACAGATCTTTACTGCTAAATGGCTGTGGTTGCCTTGGGCTGGTACAACAGCACAAAACATCATGTACAACATTTCTAGCTACTTCTTTAGTAAAATTAGTTCTCCTTTAACATAGACGGACCCAAACAGATTGTATACAGCTAAGACCCCCTCTGTATCACTGTTTGCAAGGGGGATGTTAGGTCTGTCCCTTGGATGGTGAGCACCAGCTAATGCCACATTCATATTTTCATCATTTCCAGGGTGTAATCATTAATGGTAAGAGCAAGAAACCAAGGTCTGCCAAAAGTCTGAATTAATTTCTCTTGGATGGAACACATAGCTGCTTCTAATGCTTTTAGATTCTTACTTTCATCTGCGCTTATAATTCATTTAAATCATATATTTGTGGAATATGCCATAAAGAAAAGCATATGTGTGTATTCTGTAGGAGTGGTAGACAGAAAAGCCATCTCTGGGTGAAATGATCTCCTTACTGCTTTGGTTGATTGGGATATGGCTGGACTGAGAGAGAACCAGAATCTCTAATACTATAGACCCGACCCATTGGTTGGTTTCAGGGGAGAATCATGGGGCTCGGTTCCTGCGTTCCTATCTCTATACCTTTTATCAGAAACTGGGTTGAGGGCCGTATAGAGTGAAGGGGGTTCTGATTAGGCTGGTTGGGTTTCTGGAGCACATCTTTCTAGGTTAGAATTGTTGAAAAAGTAGAATTTTACTTTTAGGGAAATGGAAAGTCTTTCTAGAAGGCAATTATATGAATTGGTACTTAAAGGGGAAAATGAAAATGTAATATAAGCTTCAGCATACTGAAATAAGACAATTTGTAAATACAATCAATTGAATATTCTGCATCATTTCTAAAATTATCAAGTTTATCTTCACTATTCCTCTCTCAGCATCTGTTTCTCTTCATTCTGTCTTCATGCAGCAGTTGGGTGTCAGATATTCATTGACAGTTATATCCAATATATCTTATAGGGAGGCTCCTTTCCTAGCAGATGAATTAGAGCTCACTCAAATAACTGATTCCAGTACAAACATAATCTAACAAAATAACTGCCTTTTGCACAGATTCTGCATGTAGAGAGACATGATGTCTGGTGAGTTTAATAGAGTGAGCTCTAATACATCTTCTAGGCAAAAGGAGCCCCCTTTAAGATATATTGGATCTAACTGTCAATGAATATCTGACACCCAACTGCTGCAAGAAAAGAGAATGAAGAGAAACAGATGCTGAGAGAGAAATAGTAAAGATAGACTTGATTTGTTTCTTTTTTCAGTATGATGAAGCATATATTAAATTTTCAATTCTGCGCGTAGTTCCCCTTAAATTCCTTTTTTGTTTCTGCATTGAGCCTGAGGGACTGCCCTACTGAAATGATGAAAGGTTGTACAGGATACGTTATCCGGAAACCCATTATCCAGAAAGCTCTGAATTATGGAGCGGCCGTCTCCCATTGACTCCATTTCATCCAAATAATCCAAACTTTTAAAAATGATTTATTTTTTCCTCTTTAATAATAAAACAGTAACTCTCAGATCTCCTCCAATCAACATATTATCATTAACAGGTATGAAACATCAAAGAAGAAGCTAAGGTGCTACATGATACTGTGCTTGGCTCTTTAGAGGCTATTGACTGTGTTTTTTGGCTCTCAGGTCAGTGTCTTATCAGGACCTCCGAGTTGAAACAGCAGGGACCAATGGAACATCGGGATATTATTGTGTGCGGGAGTCTCAGATCAACAGTGCCAAGAGGCTTCTAGACATCCTAACAGTCTGGTAAGTGTCCCTATGATGGCAGCAATATGTGGACCCAGACATATGATTGATAGATGTGTCTTAACCCTCTAATTGTGCACAGTCACACTCATACAACTGCCAGATCCCTGTGAGATCTAGCCTTTAAATTATACATATCACATGATCCCCAAATAGCCAAGAGCTGACCAGTCTGTAGCACTATTAATATAGAACCTAAACTCTTGGCAAAGTCCTTATATGAGTTTTAGTACTGCTGCAAACACAGGTTGACAATCACATTTGTAAATTTAGGGTCCACAGTTTGGGGGTGTCTGTGTGCCTCCAGATCAAGCATTACTAACTGGTGCTTTTTCTCTATTCTGATTTCTTGTCTCCTTTCTTAGTGAATGCCCAAGTGGCCAGTTTCTCTCTGTGCAGTGTCAAGGTAACCAGAGATTTCCCACTTTACACATCCAGTAGGTAAAAGTGAGGCTAGGGAAAAATATCAGTAATACACGTTAATGGGGGGATGGAATAATTTGGGGGAAAACTTCCTCATTCAACAGGGGATCTGATCCAACAGGGAAGCCAATGCTTATCTGATCCATCTGGGGGGAACTCCCCTGATAACTGATCAAACAATGGAAACCTCTGCTGATTTTATTCAACAGAGAAACGTCTGCTGATCATTCCCATTATCAGTGAGAATATTGGCAGTGAATATAAACAGCAAATTGGATTCTGTGAGCCATGAGCTCTTCCATTTTTGTTGGTTGAAAACGTTAAAGGGATACTGTCATGGGAAAAAAATTTTTTCAAAATGAATCTGTTATTTGTGCTGCTCCAGCAGAATTCTGCACTGAAATCCATTTCTCAAAAGAGCAAACAGATTTTTGTATATTCAATTTTGAAATCTGACATGGGGCTAGACATATTGTCAATTTCCCAGCTGCCCCAAGTCATGTGACTTGTGCCTGCACTTTAGTGGGGTTAGGACCCTGCGGTGTTTATCCCACTAGAGTTGAGGACCAGATAGGGTGAAAAAAGAGAAAAGACCCTCAAATTGAGGATTACTTACACTGGTGTTGGGATCATCAAAAATAGTGGCTCAATCCCAGAGAGGAATCTGTGCGTAAGAGTGTGATAATTCATATTAACTCTTTTTCTTATCTCTGGGAAGGAGCTGAAATTCCTGTTTGTCTCTAATATTTATATGAATATATATTTTTACATATGATAAACAGCAGTAAACAGTTTATTGTAGGCAGCTCATCAATTTCCACCTCTGCTTAATCCCTGAAAGTATACTTATCTCTCTGCAGGAGGAATCGAGTAGTGAGCCAGTGGCGTGTATTTGCAGGGGCAGTATCCCAGCTCTCACTAAGAGGAAAACTGCAGGGAGTTAAAGGCATCATATACCATTCTGGGTACTTACCGTTCCTCAACCCAGACAGTGAGGAGAACAGCAACGACATTGCCCTGGTGCATTTAGCCCATCCCATGACACTCATAGGTACCTTTCATTTTCTTTGTATTGTGCTTGTCCTGGGACTGGTAATTAAAACGGAATAAAAGAGAGATTTTTGTACTCGCCGTTAAATCTTTTTCTCTTGTCCTATATTGGGGGACACAGGCACCATGGGGATGAAGATCCTGCAGCTGGAGACTGGACACTAAATAGTTAACTTTAACTCCTCCTCCTGCTCTGGGCTTCATCCCCTGCCTCCTCCTACAATCTCCAGTTTCGACCGAAGAAGGAACATGATGACCAAAAACAGAAGAGGAGAACCTCTACCCCCTCATAACCATATATAACATTGTTGAAATATTTAAATAGAAATATAACCCAACGAAACTCCAACGGGAGCTGCAAAAACCCATATACAGATCAGTGTCGATACAGGGAGGGAAGGCCTGTGTCCCCCAATATAGGACAAGAGAAAAAGATTTAACGGTGAGTACAAAAATCTCTCTTTCTCTTGCCTAATTGGGGGACACAGGCACCATGGGGACGTCCCAAAGCAACCCATGAGGGTGGGACACTGAAAACCCCATAGACATTTAAGTAATTACAGTCTGTAACACCTTCCTCCCAAAAATGGCGTCGGCCGAAGCCCTTTTGTGTAGCCTGTAGAAGCGCGTGAATGTATGAAGGGACACCCAGGTGGCCGCTCTACAAACTTGTTCCACCGATGCTTGATGCGGAACTGCCCAGGAAGTGCTAAGCGAGCGAGTAGAGTGAGCTCTCACTTTAAGCGGGGGATCTTTTCCTCTAAGTGCGTAGGCTCTGATGATGGTAGCGCAAATCCACTTGGCTAGGGTAGACTTGGCTGCTTTGGCACCACGTTTAGGTCCGTTCGGAATGATGAATAGGGAGTCAGATTTTCTGACCTCTTTGGTAGCGTGGAGATATGTTCGGATGGCTCGGACAACGTCCAAGGTGTGTAACTTGCACTCGCCTGGATTCTTGGGTTCTGGGCACAAAGAAGGCACTACAATGTACTTGTTAAGGTCCGGAGTAGTGCGGAGGACCACCTTGTCCTTGTGGATGATGGTGAAGGGTGACTTGCAGGAGAGTGCCGCCAATTCAGAGACTCTGCGAGCCGATGTGATGGCCAGAAGAAAAACCACTTTCTCAGTCAGCGTATACAGAGGAAGCTGGTCTAGAGGTTCGTATGGATCCTCCTGTAGCACTGAGAGTACCAGGTTGAGGTCCCAAGGTGGTACCGGACAGCGATATGGTGGGATCAACCTAATGGCCCCTTGAAGAAACGTTCTTATGTTACTCCGCAGGGCCAGTTTCTTCTGGAAAAGTACGGACAATGCTGATATTTGCACCTTCAAAGAGCTCACGGCCAACCCCTTCTGCAAGCCATCCTGTAAGAAGGAGAGTATAACCGTCTCCGAAGCCTTTTGTGGGTCAGCACCCCTGTGTTCGCACCAGGTGATGAAGGTCTTCCACACTCTGTGGTACGTCTTGGATGAGACTGACTTGAGAGCCCGGAGCATGGTAGGTAGTGCGTCTGCTGGGGCTCCAGCTCTTTTCAGTACTAAGGCTTCAAGAGCCACGACGTCAAAGCCCACTGACGAGAATTCGGGTGGGCGACAGGGCCTTGGGTCAGCAGATCTTGTCGAAGAGGCAGGTGGAACGGATCGTCCTTAGCTAATGTCACTATTTCTGCAAACCTTGGCCTCCTGGGCCAGTAGGGAGCCACCAGTATGGTCGTGGTGCCTTCTCTTTTGATCTTTTTGACAACCTTTGGAAGCAGTGCCAGAGGAGGAAAGATGTAAGTCAGGGAAAACCACCAGGGAATCACTAGGGCGTCTATCGCGTGAGCGAGCGGGTCTTGGCTTCGAGCCACAAAGCAAGGGACCTTGCAGTTGCGTCGGGATGCCATCAGATCCACTTCTGGTAGTCCCCATCTGTCCACGAGGAGTTGGAAAACTTCCTGATGCAGACTCCACTCTCCTTGATCTAGCGTTACCCTGCTGAGGTAGTCCGCTATCCAGTTGTCCACCCCTGGAATGTGGACCGCAGATATAGCCGGAACGTGTTTTTCTGTCCACATCAGGATGTGTTGCGCCTCCCTCAGGGCTGCGGGGCTTCTTGTGCCGCCTTGATGGTTTATGTAGGCTACGGCTGTTACATTGTCGGACTGTATTCGCGTGGCTTGGCCCTGAAGTAGGTG
This sequence comes from Xenopus laevis, assembly GCF_017654675.1. Lineage (NCBI taxonomy): Eukaryota > Metazoa > Chordata > Amphibia > Anura > Pipidae > Xenopus > Xenopus laevis. The sequence continues at coordinate 125,600,099 of NC_054383.1, read as the reverse complement.
TGTTAAGCTTTCCAGTGAATAGCGAATTGCCCTGAGTTCCAAAAGATTGATGGGGAGAGAACGTTCCTCCCGATTCCAAAGGCCTTGGACTGTTGTCTGATCCAGCACACCTCCCCAGCCCCGTAAGCTGGCGTCCGTCGAGAGAACTGTCCAGTGGAGAGGAGGAAAGGGTCGCCCCCCCGTTGACCGTTGTGGTTGCGTCCACCAAGTGAGAGAGAGTTTGACCCGTTCCGGAAGGGTTATCTGGCGGTCCAGATCGGATCGATCTTTGTGTTGGTGCAGCAGAATTGCATGTTGAAGGGGTCTGGTGTGGAATTGAGCATAGGGGATTGCTGGAAAGGATGCTACCATCGTACCTAGGGTTTGCATGGCCGTTCTGAGAGTGACCGTGGAGGAACTCTGGAGCGTTCGAATCCTGCTCAGTAGGGTGCTGGTTTTTTCTTGCGGAAGAAAAGCTCTCCCTTTCCTGGAGTCCAATATCAGCCCCAGGTATTCTATCGTTTGAGTCGGGATGAGCTGTGATTTGTTGAAGTTGATAGTCCAACCCAGATCTGTCAGGGTTTGTAGGACCCGGGATGTGTGGTAAAGGGATTTTGTTGCCGACTCGCCTTTTACGAGAAGATCGTCCAAATATGGAATGACCGGTATGCCCTGTAGTCTGAGTTCTTCTAGTGCTGCCGCCATCACCTTGGTGAATGTGCGGGGGGCTGATGAAAGTCCGAATGGGAGTTCAACAAACTGCCAGTGGTGACCATTCACGAAGAATCGAAGAAACTGGTGGTGGGCTGGGTGGATGGGTATGTGGAGGTAGGCATCTTATGTCGATGACTGTCACGAACTCTCCATCTTCCATGGACGCTAAAACTGATTGGATTGATTCCATCTTGAAGTGATAGCGTCTGACAAAGGGGTTGAGATCCTTCAGATCTAGCACTGGTCTCAGCGAGCCGTCCTTTTTGGGAACCATAAAGAGGTTTGAGTAGTACCCCCTTCCCTTGTCTGATTGTGGAACGGGTTGAATTGTTCCTGCTTTTCAAGGTCTTGGATGACCGTGACCGTGAGGTTGTCTGGGTAACCTTGATACGAAAAATCTGTGGGGAGGAGGTAGGGTAAAGTCTATTAGTAGTCCTTGAGAAATGACTTGAAGAACCCATTGGTCCCGTATCTTGAGTTCCCACACCTCCCGAAAGGATTGGAGGCGGCCTCCCAGTGGGATCCCTTCGGGGGTGGGCACCCCTTCATGCAGAATTGGGCTTGTCCTGAGAGGACTTGGCCGGTGCCTTGTTAGACGACCAACTGGACCTTTGTTTACCTTGGTAGCGAGAACGGAAATTGGTGTTGGGCTTGTCTGTCTGTGTCTTTGACCTTTGGCCTTGCCGAAAGGGTCGAAAAAAAGGGTAGTCTCTTGAAGGTTGGCCTTTTGGCTCTGGCCTGTGGGAGAAGTGTGCTCTTACCGCCAGTTGCCTGCGAGATTATTTTGTCTAGTTCGGCCCCGAAGAGTAGTTTGCCTTGAAAGGGCAGGCTGACTAGGGAGCGTTTAGATGTGAGATCGGCTGACCATGTCTTCAGCCAGAGGAAACGGCGAGCAGCCACCGATTGAGCCGAGGCCTGTGCCACCATCTTTGCTGCGTCGATAGCCGCATCTCCAATGTAGTTGGTAGCATCAGCTATTTGGGAGAGAAGATTGTCAGTAGTCGGGTCTTCGGACCCAAGAAGTTGCGCAGCTTGTTCTACCCAGACCTCCATGGCTTTAGCGACCCAGGCAATAGTGAAGATAGGTCTAAAAGCTGATCCTGACGCTGTGAAGGAAGATTTGCAAAACCCCTCCAAACGCTTGTCAATAGGGTCTTTGAAAGCTGCTGCGTCTGCCACCGGAATGGTGGTATTCCTGGAAAGTCTGGAAACTGGGGGATCAACCGCTGGGGGTGATGCCCAGAGCTCAGTGCACTCCTGAGGGAATGGATAAGTTTGAGAGAAACGTCTCGATATCTGAACCCTGTGATCAGGGTGTTTCCACTGGGCCTTGATAAGGTCATCCAACTGTTCATAAGCTGGGAAGACGTAAGAGCATTTCTTTTGTCTCTTAAAGATATTTTTTGCTGGCTCAACCGAGACCGGCTCTTCGATGTTAAGGGTACTAAGCACAGCTTGTATTAGTCCTTCCACCTCCTTTTGTGTTCTAGGGGTGTCTAGATCTGGATCCATGTGTTCCTGATCAGAGTCATCCTGTGAAAGTACTTGGCCTTCCTCGTCAGAGGGGGAGAACGGGTCTCTTGGGGAATCAGGAGGCGAAGGTGCAAGGCGTTTGGGGCCTGAGGGGAGGTCGGCAGATCTAGCGGGTTGTGAAAGGTGCTCTAGGACCTTGTCTAATGTCTCTGGAATGCGGGCCAGGTTTTGGATGCCTGCAAGTGAGAGGGTAAGGGCCCTGATCAGTTCAGACTCAGATGTACTGGCCAATGGTGGTGGTGAGGGATCTGAAGGTCTGCAGGCCATACACAGGGATTCAGCCGAGGCCGAGTGAAATTTGGCCTTACATTGTGTGCAGGCTAGAAAGGTGATTTGTGTAGTTTGGCGTGTGTGAGCTGAGGACTTAGAGGTCCTGGGCTCTTCTGTTTTATCTGCCATAATGCTCTTTCTTCTTTGAAAGAATTTTTTTTTTTTTAAACAGAGGCAGGGGAATCTGGCTGAAATCAGGGGATAAACCTCCAAGCGTGCTGTGGAAACAGAGTAGAGGGGTTAATGTCCCTGGGTAAACCACATGGCTATCTGGTGTAGTGCCCCTTTAATGTTGAAAAGTACTTGCTGTTGGAAGACTGCCTAGAAGGCACAATATGTGGAGCGAGAGCGCTGAGTTCACAGGAGCAGGAACGGAGCAGCGACAGGGGCAGTAGTGGAGAGAAGGGGAAGGAACCAGCAGCTGTAGGAAGAGATGGAGTCCTAAGCGAGCCGTGACGGTTTTGGCGCCAGTCGGGAGTGCGGGAAGAGAGATAACCCGCGCCGCGATCAAGCAGAGGCTGGGCGGAAGCGGAAGTGCGTTCCAAGGTGGAACGCACAATGGCGCCGACGGCAGAAAGAGAAAAAAGGCGCGAGAGATGTAGCGAGCGCATTGGGGAAGGTAAGGGATACCATGATGGGCAGGATTGAGGTGGAAAACACTGAAAAGGACAAGGCTTCATGTTAAGGGAGATAAAGAGAGAGGGTAGAATGGTGAAATCTACTCGCCACCGTTGCCAGCTGTACTGTGCCCTTTAAGTAGGTTTCCCTGTACAGACACAAACAAGAATATATGTGAGGACTCACATATATAATTGTCTGTGTAAGGGTATACACGTATGAGGTGTATAGTGCTGCTGCAGGCCTCCGTGGAGCGGGAAGACAGCGTAGTGAAAATGGAGCGAGCCTGCAGACCTCTGTAGAGCGGGAAGGCTATAGGGTAAAGTAGGTGTCAGCTGGAGAGGCTCTTGAGTGAAGTCAGTGGCCCCCATGTGTGGCATGATCCTAACACGCAGTCCTGATCAATTGCTCCAGCCACTAAAAATGTGTCTTCTCCTTCTGAGGACACTAAAGAAACTGGAGATTTTAGGAGGAGGCAGGGGATGAAGCCCAGAGCAGGAGGAGGAGTTAAGTTAACTATTTAGTGTCCAGTCTCCAGCTGCAGGATCTTCATCCCCATGGTGCCTGTGTTCCCCAATTAGGCAAGAGAAAAGGGCTGTAAACCCTTAAAACAAATAAGAGAATGCTCTTGTGAGCACTTTTGCAATGTACAATACTGTTCTGTTTTTAGTGATCTCTGATAATACCTGGCTTTTTTACAGGATCAGAGTGCCAATGACACTAACTAGCTATGTTCCACCAGCATTGTCAGATAACCCTTGGGTCGCTGACTCTCATACTATGAAACATAGCTGTTGAGCAAAAAGCCTGGAATTAGTAGTGTAAAACTGTAAATATCTCAGAAACCACTAAAAATAAAAATGAAACGCTCAGAGTATGCTTATGTAGTAGGTTTTAGGCTACTTGTTGGTACTTTATGCAGGTACTGGTTTTACCCAGGCTGGCTTTAGGGCAGTAGCAACTGTCTGCAACTCTCAGCAGAGCATGTGTTACATGGACCATTCTCAAGAGTACTTGAAAAAAGGCCAAGCAGGCCACGAAACGTTGTTCTCTCGAGATCCAAGCCAGAAACCCAATCAAGGCTTTTTAAGATTATACACAATTTGGACGGTGCTGTGATTTCGTTCTTGAGTTAATCGTACTGATTGCCTACATAGAACTTGATATTTTAAATAACTGGAGGGGGGGTCTTTAAAAACAAATGGAACTCTTTGTTGATGGAGTAGCTTTACAATCCCTCTCTGCCGGTGCTAATTCAGATTTTATAAGATCATAAATCAGTAAATGTTTCAAGTTCACAACTACCAGAGGTAGTTCTCAAAGCCATAGCGAACACTCCCCTTTCAGTTCCACACTCCAAGGATGTCTCTATGCCTGACCACTTGAGTGCCTATAATCAGGGCCACCATCAGGGGTTACAAGTGTACCGGGCCCGGCAGTGCTGAACTTTTCAAAAGAGCCGGGTCCCCCTTGACAGCGCCAAAGCCATGCTGCCTCCTTCCGGAGTCCTGAACAGCCAAAATTGGGAAGTCCCGAAAGCGGCAAAAAGACCCAAAGTCACGAAAACAGACGAAATTGAAGTCCTGATGCAGCGAAAAGACCCAAAGTCACAAACATTTGGGGCCCCAATTTTTTTTAACTTGTAGGGGGGCCCTGGTACCAGTGTTTTTTTTAAAAATATTCTTTGGGGCCCCAATTTTTTTCACTTGTAAGGGGAGCCCTGGCACCGATGCTTTTTTTAAAAAAAAAACTTTTGTGGGGGGCTCTGGCGCCAATGGGTTTTTTTTTTAACTTATACCGGGGCCTTGGTCCCCAATAACTTTATAACTTGTGTGTGGGGGCGGTTACCTTTTTTAGCGCTGATGTTTGTGTGGTCTTTTAACTGTGATGTGGAGTGGGTGGGATCTGGGGTGGGGCTTGGGGGCCAGGATGGGTGGGGACCCGAAAATTTTGTTGTACAGGGCCCAGTGATTTCTAAGGGCAAACCTGCCTATAATATCAGCCTTATCACTGCAGGCAGTTGCGATTCTGATGCCGCCCTCTCTCCCACTCTACTCTTAAAAATTAGCGTTGGAGCGGGTCAAAGTGGGGCAGCATCGCTAGTGCATTGAGCACAATTGCACTAGCGAAGCCACATTTTCTGGGTTAAAAAACAGAAATTTGGCTCTTACAGATACAAGAGGCGGCCTTTTGCCGCCCTTGGTAACCGGCCGATTGCTGCCGCCTGAAGCCAGCAGCAGCTTAGTAGAAGTGTGCCACTCACCGCTCTACGTACTCCTCCAGACATGTTGTGGTCTTAGCTTGGGTTACAGGGGAACCATCAACCAAATCCCCGCTCGCGGAGAGAGACAGATTAGTAGTTAGGTACACAGGACCGCCATCAGGGGGCCACTGGGGGGACAATTGTCCTGGCTCCAATGGCTTCTATATGTTAAGGGGGGACTGGCCGTGCTGGGTTTCCTGGACTAGCCGGGCCCCCCTTGAACTGCCAAAGTAGGAGACGGATTGAGCCAAAATAGGAGCTGAGTTGCACCGAAGTAGGAGCCAAGTTGCGCTGAAGTAGGAGCCGAGTTGTGTTGAAGTAGTTGTATATTGTATTGTTCTTTTAGGTGTTTTGCACTACAAATAAGATACGTGCAGTGTGCTTGGAAATTCATTCATATTTTTTTTTTCAAACTATAGTCTGGCCCCCCAAAAGTTTGAGAGACCATGCACTGGCCCCCAGTGGATCCCTGTACTAGGGTTTCAAGCAACTAGTCATGATGTTCCTAACCATTATTGTGTTTTCATCATTGCAGAATACATTCAGCCTGTGTGTCTTCCTGCTCTGGGACAACAGATTATTGATGGAAAGATCTGCACAGTGACAGGGTGGGGCAATTTGCAGTATTATGGTGAGTATCAAGTGGAATAGTGTACCCTGTCTATTGCACTTTAATCTCAATCTGCTGAATTCTATCCCAAAACTAAGGAGTTTTATTAGTAATATGTATTAGCTAGCAATGCTCTGGGTAGGGTTTCAGGCTGTAATTGTAGTTATATAGTCCCTGGCTTCACTGCTTGGTACACTTGTCAGGATACCTTTATAATACACAGAAGCCACAAATATCCTGTAAATTATATCCTAATAAACGGTGACTAGTGATGTCATCAGTTATAAACGGTGACTAGTGATGTCATTTTTATCACATGACTCACTAAATCTTGTGTATTATAATGTATAAAGAATAAAGTACCCCTTATTGGAAAATATGAGGAAATTAGAAGTAAGTTCCGGAGTTCCATGACCTGGACCTTCGGCCTCGTGCTTTTATATGGTCATGAAACTCCTCTGTAACTTATAATATCCTTATATTTACAAGAGGGGGTACTTAATTCACTGTATACACTCCAAATGGTTTCCATGCTTCTCAGTCATGTCTGACTAATGGGAGAAGGAATCTAACCAGTGGGACTTCTGATTGGTCAATATAATAAATGAAAATAATAAAACCAATGAAATCCCTGGCTCTTGTCCATAGGCCAACAATCAGAGATACTGCAGGAGGCATCAGTTCCCATAATCAGCAGCTCCGTGTGCAACCAGCCTGAATACTACATACACTACATAGTTAAATCTGTTATGACTTTGTGCCTCCTACAGGGGGACAATGGGGGTCCGTTTGTGTGTGAGGACAATTTATCGCGCTCTTCCAGGTGGCGTCTGTGTGGCATAGTGAGCTGGGGCATAGGATGTGCAATGCCAAACAAACCCGGGGTATATGCCAAGGTGGACCAGTACCAGTACTGGATCTACAGGGCCATGAAGGTAAGTACTTAGAGGGGCACAGAACTGGGCTTCATTGTGGCACAAATAACTCCAAATAATCAGATATTTGCCTGAATTTGTCACTTATGTGGCAAGTAAAATCAGTCTAATCTTATCATTTGTCCCCAGATCCAGGGTCACACCATAATAGAGGGGCCTAAGGAAGCCTACCTGGGTGGTCCTTGCCCAACTGCATTTTCAAATCTTTGTGTTAGATATGTGACTGGGGAAGGATGAACAAAGCAAACAATTGCCCCTATAAATAACAATAGTCTCAAGGGCCTGAGCTGGTAGAGAATTTCAGTCCCCCAGCTCTGCTGCTGGATTTACAAGGCAAGATTATGGCAGTGGCTGGAAGAGTTTTTTATTTTTCTTTTAAAAGATTTAATCTAGTGTACAGGCAACCCGCTTAAAGATGCCACACTAGGTGCAGGCCCTCGGATGCCTATGCATAAATACAGCCCTGGCCAACATCACTGCCCATCTTCTTGTGTATGAAAGGGGTTGTCCACCTTTAGGTTAACTTTTAGTATGATGTAGAGATGGATATTCTGAAACTATGAAATTGGTTTTCATTTTTTATTTGTAGTTTTTTGAGTTCTTTAGCTTTTTATTCAGGAGCCCTCCAGTTTGCAATTATAGAAGTATATTTGAATAAGAGACTGGAATATGAATAGGAGAGGCCTGAATAGAAAGACAAGTAATAAAAAGTAGCAATAACAATACATTTGTAGCCTTACAGAGCATTTGTTTTTAAGATGGGTCAGTGACCCCCTTTTGAAAAGTAGAAAGAGTCTTAAGAAGGCAAATGGTTTAAAAACTATAAATAATGAAGACCAATTGAAAAGCTGCTTAGAATTGGCCATTCTGTATCATACTGAAAGTTAACTTAAAGGTGAATGACCCCTTAAATTGAAGCAGTCCCACCAACCATGTCCAACATCTTGTGGATGGAAACAGTCAAGGGTAAAGGCTGTTTAAGCAGCAGAGGACTAACTTCATATTATTAACTTCATATTAATACCCTCTGTTTTGCAATGAGATGTTGGACAGGCAGGTGTCCACTTAATTTTGGCCAAAGTTCAAGTCCGTGGCAAGAAGTGGGCGTTTCTATGAAAACACTTTCTCCATTGCTGAACACCTGTCTGATTAACTGTCTGCAGAGTCACTTTTAAGATTTTTATTTGCCACGTTTGAAACCATCAAGCTGTGATAGTGTTTATATTGTCCCTTTCAGACAAAATCCGATGTAGCTGGGATTACTGAGATGCCATAAACGGACAAGGAGACCCTCAGAATGACAAGATCCCACTCTTTTCCAGCCTGTGACCAGTGTTTGTCAATACCAGACCTTCAGCTTCCACACAATGAGGAACTTAATCCATAAGAACTGCAATTGGCATCATTCCCTTCTTCTACAGCGCTACTTTTATAGTCACAGGGACGTCACACTGGAACTACAATTTGCTACTACCACGTTATTGCTGGGAAAATAAGGGGCACGTTTTTTTGCACCCCTGTGACTGAACTTAGACTTTAATTGTACTGTATATGCCTAATCATATGGATATAGCACTTGGGGCACTACTCCAAGTCTGTTCCTGGTTTAAGAGATTGTCAAGTTTCTACACCCTGACCAACTCTCATCCAGAAAATTTTAGAATGAAATCAGCATTCAAGGTACAAGAACACAATGAATGATGGTCCATCAATGTAAAACCTGCGTGCTGTGGAAATAACCCCTAGTGCATTTTTGGAAACAGACATGCTGCCAACCTCCATGTCATCAAATATGTTGCCTCTGGAGGAAAAATAAGGGAATCACGGCTCTTTTCCTCATCATTCAGTGACGGCAAACAATAATTTGGCAATTGATTGCACAGAAGATTCCAAAAATGAAGCATTTTTTAGCCGGATTATCACTCAGCTATCCATATACAGTATACACAGATCTATAGATGAAAATTTTGTTGGGAATTTTAAGTGGTAAGGGACTTTGGGTGTATGTGCCTTACCATTCATTCCAATCACATACAAGGGTGTTCATGTATGATTTTTATTGCATTTAATCAGACTGCCAGGTGCTACATTAATGAGAATGTATTGGGTGATCTACAACTGAGGATGATGGGATCAAAAAAATCATGAAGCTGCTGCTGCATGTACCAGTGTTTCTTGCATGGGCTCGGGCTCAGAGCTTGTGTTGTTGAGAAACTAGAGAATACTGCCTAGTCCAAACCCAGGCAAGGAACACCAAAGAACCGTGTCATTCTCATTGTTTGTATTGTATAGAAACATTATACTGACTGGGGCAAGGGGTTGGCAGTGTTACTCATTAAGGGTGCCTAACAAATTGACACCCCCCTTCCCCGGTGTATTTAAATATCTTAGTAAGGAATGCTTTGTACAGGCTGATGCCAAAATGTACTGTTACTGATGGTAATATGAAGGAAGGTTGTATTGAGTGCACATCCCAGAGCAGCTTCTGCCATGGGTGGTCCTGATACCCCAAGGGTCAGAAAGCTTCAGGCCAATATACTGCCAGTGCCAGGTGCCAAACTTCTAACAAAGACCCACTCAGCTCTTAATTCCACTGAAATTACCCACCCTCTCGAATGACGTAACACTGGATAGCCTGTTCCTATTTGATGTCAGGTTTGGGTTCATAAAAGGAATGTAAAAAAAAATGAAATCCCATTTTTTACTTTCTTTAATGAAAAAGAAACCTATCTCCAATATACTTTAATTTAAAAATGTGTACTGTTTTTATAAGAAAGACTTATGCAGTGAAATTTTCCTTTCATTTGCTGCTGTGGATAGGAATTTTCAGACGGTCCCTAACTGCTCTGCAGGATAATATCTTAATATCAAACAGCAGGGGGAGCCCCCAACCTTCCTCAAACTCAAGCAGCTTTGTTTGTTTCCCTGTAGAGCAGTCGGCGACTGTGTAGAGATTTGTATTGGATTTTATTTTTGCCTTTAAATCCTCTTTAAAGGAAAACTATACCCCTCAAACAATGTAGGTCTCTATAAAGATATATTGATTAAAACAGCTCATATGTAAAACCCTGCTTCATGTAAATAAACCATTTTCATAATAATATACTTTTCTAGTAGTATGTGCCACTGGATAATCATCAATAGAAAATTGCCATTTTAAAAAATAAGGGCCGCCCCCGGGATCGTATTATTCACTGTACTCACAAACATACCAAACAAACCATATATGTTAGGTTACATGAGCCAATTAACAGACAGAGTTCTGTCTTTTGCTCCCACACTTCTTCCTGTTATAGTTAGAGCTGCAGTATTTCTGGTCAGTTGATCTCTTCCTGTTACAGTTAGAGCTGCAGTATTTCTGGTCAGGTGATCTCTTCCTGTTACAGTTAGAGCTGCAGTATTTCTGGTCAGGTGATCTCTTCCTGTTACAGTTAGAGCTGCAGTATTTCTGGTCAGGTGATCTCTTCCTGTTACAGTTAGAGTTTAAGTATTTCTGGTCAGGTGATCTCTTCCTGTTACAGTTAGAGCTGCAGTATTTCTGGTCAGGTGATCTCTTCCTGTTAGTTAGAGCTGCAGTATTTCTGGTCAGCTGATCTCTGAGGCAGCACACAGACCATCACAAAATGGTTGTTCAAGGCAAGAGATGTAAAAGGGCAATATTTACTTAAATATATTTATCGGTATGACAAAATTCTTTAATATGCCACTTAATTTGATATAAACTATCTGTTGCTCAAGTATTCATTTTGGGGGTATTGTTTTCCTTTACTGTTTCCAACTCCAGCTGCAGGGACAAAGATCATGGAGCCAGATTTAAACAGATAAACTGGGATTCTATTTGGAGGATTATTTTGCTGCAGCCACTGGTTCTGGAGAGTTGGAGAAAGATTGTATTAAACAATACAAAAACTATAAAATCCACATTAGATTACATGACAACACAGGACCCAGTGCAGTCTGTATATTCTGATTATTAATCAGTCTTGCTGTATCGGCTTCTGGCAGATATTATTTGACTTGTGCTGTTTTTGATAATTTATGACGATATCTAAGCAGCCAAGACCACACTGAGCATGTGCACAGTCTTGGTCTTTCAAAGATGTATAACAAAGTTACAAGATGGTGACCTGCTGTGTCCAACTTTGAAAACATAAATCATTTGTTTGATTAGGCTTGTGGTGCAGTGAGATTATGTTTATGTTTAGTATAAAAAATACAGCATTTCTAGCCTTATTCTATTTTAGACTTTACTTTCCCCTTTAAATCCTTTTGGGAGGGTTTAGAACGGGCAGGTGATGTATAGGGTCTTACCAAGCTGGTGTTGTGAGTCCGTGCTCCTATAAATGTATTTCTACCCCTCCCATGATACTGACTTATGGAACATTAGTAGGAAAGCAAACATAGCAAATCCCAGCTGAGCCTGTTGCACTGCATGGACTCTTCATAAAGGGACACTGCAAACTGATTTCAAGGATAAATAAGAATAGACTATGGTGACAGTGTGAAAGGGATACTGACTGATGAAATTGATTTGTATTCATTGTTATTTTGTATACATTGCATCTAATTAATTTTTATGACCATTTTAGGTTAAAAAACAGCCATATGTACTGGTTATGGGAACCATTTCAGGCATTTTTTAGGTAGGAGTGATGACAGGGTGGCCAGTAAATTTGCCTCTGACTTTCATAGCCAGCTGGGCCTTCTAATGGATTGGCATTCACCCTTTTAGTGTAAATTAGGTTACTAGCACTAACCAGCTACTTGCATGCAGTACATACACTCTAGGAGGCAGATTTATCAAAGGTCGAAGAGAATTTTTGAATTCAAAAAATTCTAATTTCAAGCTATTTTTTGTGTACTTCGACTAGGGAATAGTACAAATTCTATTCAACTTTGAAAAAAATCAGAATATTGAAAATTTATCGTACTGTCTCTTTAAAAATTCGACTTCGACCATTCGCCATCTAAAACTTGCTGAATTGTTCTTTTAGCCTATGGGGGACCTCCTAGAACCTATATGGAGTCAATTGGTGGACTTTGAAAAATCCAAGTTTTTTTCGGGAAGATCTGATCGGCCGAATACGGACCTATACGTTCGAAAACACCTATCCGGCAAAAAAAAATTCGACTTCATTTCGGTTGGTATTTTTGAATTCGATTTTCAACGTTTTTCAAATTTGAAATTCGACCCTTGATAAATATGCCCCTAGGAGTCAATATCCATAGGGGCATTTATTAGGGCACATCTATTACCCCTGTTGCCAAGCTGCATGTGGCTCATTTCAAGCTGAAGAGCTATTAAAGGAAAACTAAACCCATTTTGCAAACATAGGGTCTGTGGCACAGGAACCCCTCCAGAATTGTTGCAACCTCAATCCCTTAAACAGCCCTGCCCCATACAAGTCTATACACCAGGTAGAGTTGAGCAGTGGGTTTAAAGACCCCATGTTCAGCCACTTCACCTCCCTGACAGTATCACTAAAAAGTATGTACTTTATAAGCTGATCTAGTCCTGACTTCTAGTGCCCATGCTCCTGCTTGTTGATCATGCAAAGGAGCAGCAGTGCTGGTAAATAGTGATGGGCGAAATGTTTCACCAGGATTTGCCATGAAAAACACCCATAGACTGTAATGTATAGTAAAAAAAGGCATGTGGTTTGGAAAATGTTATGCCAAAAAAGGCCTATTGATTTTTCACGTATTTTCTGTAAAGCGAAATGGTTCTCCCATCACTAGTGGTGAGTCTTAGCAGGGGGACACAATGCCAACAGAGAGCTTAAAGAGATTCTGTCATGGGGGAAAAAAAATTCAAAACATATCAGTTAATAGTTCTTCTCCAGCAGAATTCTGCACTGAAATCCATACAGATTTTTTTTATTTAATTTTGAAATCTGACATGGGGCTAGACATATTGTCAGTTTCCCAGCTGCCCCCAGTCATGTGACTTGTGCTCCGATAAACTTCAGTCACTCTTTACTGCTGTACTGCAAGTTAGAGTGATATCACCCCTCCCCCCCCAGCTGCCTAACAACAGAACAATGGGAAGGTAACCAGATAGCAGCTCCCTAACACAAGATAACAGCTGCCTGATAGATATAAGAACAGCACTCAATAGTAAAATCCAGGTCCCACTGAGACACATTCAGTTACATTGAGTAGGAGAAACAACAGCCTGCCAGAAAGCAGTTCCATCTTAAAGTGCTGTCTCTTTCTGAAAGCACATGACCAGGCAAAATGACCTGAGATGCACCTACACACCAATATTACAACTAAATACACTTGCTGGTTCAGGAATGACATTTTATATTGTAGAGTGAATTATTTGCAGTGTAAACTGTGTCATTTAGAAATAAAAATCACACCCTAAAATCATGTCAGAATCCGTATAAAAAAGCAAACACCTTGTGCTGCTTATAACGGGGCCACTCATATTGCAGTCTCCATAAACTACATTGTGACCAGGAGTTTCAATAAAATGTTTTTGTTCAGTTCATGGTCTTGTTTCTTCCTTTATATGTGATGTTCATATTTAGGGATGCCGTAGGCTCTGTATATGTCTCATACAACAAATAGAGTAAGAGACAATGCAGTTAGGGTTAGAATGGAGACCAACTGCAAAGTGGCTGTACCCTCCTGTAATAGAGTAAAGTTGTATTTAGAGCAGCGATGCAATGGCTAGAAACACAAATGGGTTCCCTGATAAAAGATTATGTTCCCCCAAAAAATACGGGTGCTTGTGTGTATATTCTGTCACTTTTTTATATTTACTGAAACTGTAATTTCTTTAAAGCTTTTAAAGTTATTTATCAAATGTAAATAGTCCTATAGTCCAACCTTGGGTGCGGGTCACAGTTTGTCATGTACAAAACTACATACGACACACAGGGGCCCATTTACTAAAGGTCGAAGTGAATTTTCGAATTCAAAAACTTCAAATTTCGAAGTAATTTTTGGGTACTTCGACCATCGAATAGGCCAAAATTAGATACGAATTGAAAATACTTCACAAATTCAACCATTCGAAAATCAAAGTAATTTCTCTTTAAAAAAACGTTGACACTTCACCACCTTAAACCTGCCGAATTTCTGTTTAGCCTATGGGGGACCTGCTAGAACCTCTCTGAGTATTTGGCTACGTTTTTAGTCGAAGATTTTTTTTCTGCGATCCTTCGAATCCTTCGATTTTTACTTTGCTCGAAAACGCCTGTTTTCGATCGAAAAAATACTTTGACTATGGAAGTATCAAATTCGATGGTCGAATTTCGAAGTTTTTTAACTTCGAAATTCGACCCTTAGTAAATGTGCCCTATATTATCCAAGCATGTTAATTGCTAACTCTGAATACATATATTTATATATTTATCAACGTTTGCCCCATTTGTCCTCTTTCAGGTTTATTAGGAATAATTTGGGGAAGTGCTAGTGTATCTGATGAGAATGACCAAACACAGCATTGTGTATCAAGAATCATCACCTTAACTCGTAGCCGAAATAAAAAAAAAATATAAACATACAAAACAGAATTGACAAAACTGCTATCAGATTTTTTTAACCATATCCCAATTTCATTTTACATTTTTCTGAAAAACGAGTGTCATTTTTAAACTTTAGACTTGGATAGTTGCGGGAGATACCTTTGTGTAGAAGAAGTTGTATATGTCATGTGACCATATATGGCCATAAATAGATTTTCACTACTGGACTAAACACCAGCAGTGAATTTTCTGAAATTATTTTTTTCTTAATAACATCTTTTATATTAGAATGGCGTTTCGCTCATTTTCCAGCAAAGGGTAAGAATATTCAACTTCTTCTCATATAGAGTATTTATGCATTATAACTAGGCTTGTGCTTTATGTGTTATAATTATTATTGGCAAAGTGCCAAGGCAGCAATTGGTTGCTATGGCAGCATTACATTGTGATGTCATTTCAGTTGGTGATGTCATAATGTCAGTGACCTACTTTAGTCAGTGCCAACAAGACTACTGGTCATTTCAGGATTTTTACTGCTGGACGAAACACCAGCAGTGAATTTTCTGAAATTATTGTTTTCTTAATAACATCTTTTATATCAGAATGGTGTTTCACTCGTTTTCCAACAAAGGGTAAGAATATTCAACTTCTCATATATAGGGGTATATTTATCAAAGAGTGAAGTTAAAGTTCGCCACAGTCTGCTAGAGTGAAATTCTGCCACTCTCCATTCATTTCTATGGGTTTTTTAAAGGCGTATTAAACAAAGGGTGAAAGTAAAAGTTCACCCTTTAATGAATAAGCTTTTAAAAAATCCCATAGAAATGAATAGAGAGAGGCGGTATTTCATAAATATACCACATAGAGTATTTATGCACTATAACTAAGCCTGTGTTTTATGTATTATTATTGGCAAAGTGCCAAGGCAGCAAATAGTTGCTATGGCAACATTGCATCATATGATGTCATATGAGTCGGTGATGTCATAATGTCAGTGACCTACTTTAGTCAGTGCCAACAAGACTACTGGTCATTTCAGGATTTTTACTGCTGGACGAAACACCAGCAGTGAATTTTCTGAAATTATTTTTTTCTTAATAACATCTTTTATATCAGAATGGCTTTTCGCTCATTTGCCAACAAAGGGTAAGACTATTCAACTTCTCATATAAAGTATTTATGCATTATAACTAGACTTGTGCTTTATGTGTTAGAATTATTATTGGCAAAGTGCCAACTCAGCAACTGGTTGCTATGGTAGCGTTACATTGTGATGTCATTTCAGTTGGTGATGTCATAATGTCAGTGACCTACTTAAGTCAGTGCCAACAAGACAACTGGTCATTTCAGGATTTTCACTAGTGGACTAAACACCAGCAGTGAATTTTCTGAAATTATTTATTTTTTAATAACATCTTTTTTATTAGAATGGCGTTTCACTCATTTGCCAACAAAGGGTAAGAATCTTTAACTTGTGGGTAGTATTTCAAGAAGGTGCATCTGTTGGTATAATGTGGCTGCTCTCTGACATCACGTTCATACAAAATCATTTTGTGAGAGCGCATCTACATTGTATTCTGATTTATCTGTTGAGACTCACCAAATGCAAAATTAAACAATTAAATTGTCATTTCTCTTGTGATTTTAATTGTAGAAATATCAACTTCTTCAGAAAACTTTGCATTAGATCAAAACAGGCATGTGATCCTGTCCCGGTCGACATAGAGAAAGGGGAAAAAGAGAGAAGGGCACCGTGTACACTCCTCTGTGCGAAGGCTACGCTGGCCATCCTTCTCCTGATCAAATTCGTCCATTACGTGGACACATATCTAGCTGAAGGTAAGACAGGGGCTGGAAGGAAGAAATACATTTTCTGAAGGTAACAGAACCACTTCACTACCTGTACTAACGTGTCCATATGGTACTTTTGTTCCTCTTACAGGTGTTATGCCGTTGATTGAAGCAGAATATGAACTCTCCATTGACAAAGTTGCGAGAGTAGAAACAGGTAAGGTCACATTCCTTGGACTTTCTCTCTTATGGATATACTTATCATTCCCTCTTTCTATCTGTCTCTTTTAGCCAGTTGTGGGCTTGGTCCATGTCTGAAGCTCACAATATTCTCCCTCTTCCTTCAGGTTTTGCTATTGTTTTTGCCTTGGTCAATCCATTCTTTGGACATCTATCAGATCAGATCAGCCGGTGGACCCTCATGTGTCTGGGAGTAACGTATTGGACTCTGTTTGTCGCGAGCTGTTCCGTAATTCCCCAGGAGGTAAGAGTCGATGTATCGGATGGTCAATGAGATTTCACTCAGCGTATAACCTGTACTCAGTAGTATTAATTCTTCATGAATCCTAACTTATAAAAATTTGTACCCTCTTATCCTTTAGTGGGGTTGGACCATCCCTTTTATACGGTGTGCTGTGGCCGCAATAGAAAGTTTTTTTGCAGGCATTTCCCTGACCCTGATTGATGACCTGTTCCCACCTGAAAAGCGACGAGGGACTTTAATCAAGTTTAACAATTTCAGCTATATAATGGGGTAAGCTGCAAGTTGTACCTGGATTCCTGCTACATTCCTGTTGGTTTGTGTGTGGATTCTGTTATATTAACCCTGAATCTCCTTGGTTCTGTTACAGTGCCTTAGGGATCGTTGTGGGAGCAATTGTGCCAAGCTACTTAGGCTCAAACTGGCGTTTTGCACTGCAGGTAAGGAAAATTCAACCGGGTACCATTAATTATATTGGGGTGACGGGAAGATACAATTGAATATAGGCTAAACATGAAGAGACAAATAAAACAGTGGTTGTTGTGAGATATTAGCCTTTTATTATCAGTTTAGTTGATTGGATACTGTACATGAAAAGAGATACATGGCTGGCTACTTAACTGCTGTTTTCTTTGGACACAGCTAGTTGCAGTCGCTGGATTAGCGTGCCTAGTGCTGCTAATCTGTGTGAAGAAGGAACCACCTAGATACTATACCGAGGACCACAGTGATGACCCTCAGATGCAGATCCTCAGTTTCCAATATATTTGGAAGTTGACCTCCTCCTTCTTCAAAAATCTGAGGATTTTATCTAAAACGTGAGTATTATTTATGATAAATAACAATCAAATGGAAAATTGCAGAAGATGTATAAATATTACTAATCCCTCTCCTCCACTTTCAGACGGAGCTTTGTTTTTCTCACCTTGGCTTCATGGTCCGTGAATTTCATTAATGAAGCCATGTTTGCCGTTGTTCCTGATTTCCTGAACCGAACCAGGGCCGTGACAAGCAGTTCGTTTCCCTGTCTGTTGCCAGATTGTTACTACAGCGACTTGTGAGTCTCCAGAACTTGTGCATATTTAGGGGCAGGTTTATCAAGGGTCGAATTTAGAGTTCATGGGAGTTTTATTAAACTCCCATAAACTCCCAAGAACTCAAAATTCGACCCGCAAACTCAAATTGAATTCAAATCGAATCGTTTTGAATCGAATCTAATTCGATTCACGTTTTTTCTCCAAAAGCAACTCCATTTTCAGGAAGGCTGCAAACAACTCCAAATTTATCCCAGGACCTTCCCCATAGGTTAAAACAGCAATTCAGCAGGTTTAAGGTGGCAAATAGTCGAATTCAAAGTATTAAAGGGCCAGTACATGATACATTTCTATAATCAAATTCGAATTTTTAACTATTCCCTAGTCAAATTTCACTTCGACCCTTGATAAATCTGCCCCTAAATGTGTGTTTACCAGTCCCATTATGAACAAGCCTTGCTATGGTTTAGCAGATAGCCTTTAGCAGGTGCACTGTATTGTTTAGGATGTATATTAAATTGTTTCAGTTCAGGATCTGAGAAGTTATTATTAGAGGTACATTATACAGTTTGAACAATATAATAAACATTCTTGTCTCTTTGTCTCCTTCTAGTATGTTCTATGGTTTGATTAAATACGCGGCTGACATCGTGGGGATACAAATAGGAATGGTGATCATCACTCGGTGGTTCAAGATGTATCCATCCGCTGATCGACTGGTATCCGGTTTAGGACTTATGGCCTCTGGATGTTTCATTTGCATCTTCTTTTTCACTGTACAAAGCAGCTTTACCCTTGCCTATGTGAGTTATATCCATTGGATTTAAGACACAATAATGTTTTTACTCCCAACATCGAGGGATGTTGAGATTGAGAGAAGGTGATAGCATGAAGCTAATTAACCTAGATTAGAAATAGATTATTTTTATGGCCCCAGTTCTACATGAATGGTTTAAAATATTACTAACGCTCAAGGATAAGTTAACAAAAGTGATTTAAGAGCCAACCTTAGAGATAACGTCAACATTGGCGCCAATAATTGTATTAAATGATTATTCCATTTAGATGTGGGTTCATTTTATTTTTTTATCTCACCACCCTATACTCTCTCCTACAGGGGTCCGTCTTTGTAGGTGGCGTTCTACTGAATATAAACCAGGCTGTAGCTACTGACATGATACTGGTAAATATATCTCTTGAAGAACTTTTTCCTTTCATACCCACAGACAGAATCATATGAACTAGTGTTTGGGTCCTAAACATCGGGTTTATATGCTTTTTTATTGATAACATAACCCCATGTTGGACACCAATAAGCGCAAGATATGATATCAAATAATAATAATGGCAGTGACCTCTTCCCTGATAAACCCTTCTTTTCTCTCTTGCCAGTCGGTAGTAATGCCAAATTCCCGTGGCACAGCAATAGCCTTGCAGTCTATTATAGCACAGTTAGCAGGAGGGGTATGTGCCCCATTTATCATTCAGAAGGTAAGTGCATTTGATTCCCCTTAAGATTTTAAACTCTAGCAAACCCAACCTTTTAGCTTTATATCTGAGCCACTGTAAATGGTTTGTTATCATGGTGTCTCTCTGCTGTGCAGTCCTGTGTAATATGTTACCACTTTATAAACATGCAACAATTAACTTCTATGTCTTTTATCAGATTTCTGATGCGATCCAGATGTGGCAACCAGAAACCAGCCCAATGCGCTGCTTGCAATATGCCTTGATAATATTGGCAATTCTGGCATTGATTGGAGGATGCTTCTTCCTCTGTACAAACTTTTGTATTGAAGAGGATCGGAAAGTAGTTGAACAGGCCCGCGCCCCAAGCCCACCACCTGAATTGTGAGTACACAGTATAGGTTAATTAATGCACAATGGATTATAGGAAATAGGAATGAGATTTGTATGACGTATAGATGACAATGTAGAGACTGGAAGGCAGTGTTTGGCAGTATAAGTTCCATGAAGGATACCATGAAGGTAGCAGAGGGTGATTGGTAGTAAAAAGGGTTGTTTAAGTTGGGGTCTGTGTGGAGCTATTCCTGTCAACTACCTCAAATTTCCCAATCAAAAAGTTGTCTATCACTATAAAAAAATAGAGGAGCTTATTGAGGATAAGCAGAAGAATGGGAATATTGGGTTATGCCAACACCAGCAAAAATGCATGACTTGGAGTGTTTGTAGCTAAATATACAGAGGTAGAGGTACAGGATGGAAGTATAAATCTCAAAGATTTTACTTTTCGCTTCTTTATTTTTCCACTGACAACTCAGGAACCTACAGGACATACTGGTGTACGACTCTGAAGATCCTGGATATGCTGCTCAGCCTTCTCTAGAATTGGCTCCTGAGTCTCCAGATCCTGCTCCAGAACTACCTGCTCAGCCTGCAGATCTTGATACATGCCGGTTCTGCTGCTTTCCGTTTCTAGGACTGGCTCCTAAGCTTTCAAATCCTTCTCCAGAGATACCTGCTCAGCCTCCAGATCCTTCTGTAGGACTGGCTCCCGAGGCTCCAGATCCTGCTCCAGAACTACCTGCTGAGCCTCCAGATCCTGATACATGCAGGTCCTGCTGCTTTCCCTTTCCTAGGACTGGCTCCTGAGTTTCCAGATCCTGCTTCGGAGATGCCTGCTCATCCTCCAGGAGGAGAAAACTATAGACAGGGAGAATACCTGAACATATAGCATAGGAACCAGGACTGTAACTGGAGTTAACCACACACTAGGAAGTGGGCATGGTGGAAGCCCAGGGGGATACCCATACACAACTGGAGATGACATAGTGATATTGCAGGTTTAATGGCAACAGAAGATAATAACAGGAACAGTCAAAAATCGAAAACAAGGTCAAGCCAAGGTCGTTATCAGGAAATCCAGGAGGGCAAGGAATGCTGGAACAAGAACACTGGATAAATAAATAAAGCATTCATTGCACAGATACGTCATTTATGTTTTTTGTCAATCATTTTAAGGAACAGCAACACCAAAAAATGAAAGTGTTTTAAAGGAATGTCAATATAGTATACTGTTGCCCTGCACTGGTAAAACTGGTGTGTTTGCTTCAGAAACACCACTATAGTTGATATAAACAAGCTGCTGTGTAGCCATGGGGGCAGCCATTCAAGCACAGGATACACAGTAGATAATAGATAAGTACTACTATAGTTGATATAAAGAAGCTGCTGTGTAGCCATGGGGACAGCCATTCAGACACAGGATATACAGTAGATAACAGATAAGTACTACTATAATTTATATAAACAAGCTGCTGTGTAGCTATGGGGGCAGCCATTAAAGCACAGGATACACAGTAGATAACAGACTAAAGATTCTGAAGAATCCTATTGCATACTACAGGGCTTATCTGCTATCTGTTGTGCACCTTCTGCCTTTTCTCCTTTTTCAGCTTTGAATGGCTGACCTCATGGCTACATATCAGCTTGTTTGTATAAAGTATAGTTGTGTTTCTGAAGCACCTGTCCTTAGCCCTTAGATTGATACTTAGTGGAGCTATTGGGGGACGAGGGCTGTATGGAAATATGGAGACTGTATAAAGGTATTGGGAGGCTGAATAAATCTGGGCAGTGGTACGGAGCCTGTAAGGACGTAGGGTAGAATTGTGCATTGGTGGGGGGTGTAGAGTAACATAAATGTAGTTGCACAGGGGTTTTGGAGAAATAGAAGGGGTAAAACAAAGTATAGTAGCAGGCTCAGACTGGCAATCTGTAGAAAGTCACTATTTAGTGGGCTGGTGTTTGGGCCTTTATGTACTTGTAAAGCCAATTTTGACTCCAAGTCCAGACCTATATAGTTGGTTCATTCAGGTACATGGAGGGTTGTCTATTAGTAAAAGATGGGAAGTATTGATGTATGGGGAGAGGGAAACAAGGAAGTATGTTGCTTGTGTAGTAGTATAATAGAAGGGTGAAAGAGTGAAGTGTGGGACATGCAGTCATACAGAATGGGAAATATGGGTTAATGGCGGCTGTGTAAAAGTACAGGATGGGAAAAGCAAATGTATGGGGGTTTTTTGTAGCTACAGAAGGAGCAATGTCGTGTTGTTGAGGTAAAGGAGTGTGTAAATATAAAGACACTGGGGTAACAATGGACACAAGAATTATGTCCTATAATGAGTACAGCGTTTACTAACAAGATACCATTTTATATAACAATATTCCATCTGTGCCATGCTAGAATAAAAGGCAGAAAAGCACATTCATAAATAAACTAAATAAAAAAAATGCAATTCTTTTATTGATTTCAGGAGCTCAAAAATCATACAACCAGTTCTTAAACTGAACATGTCTAAAATTCCCTTTAATTTGTTCTGCATCTTATGTTCAAGTACCACTTCCCATTCTCCTGCATTCAGCCTTTGCTGAACCATTTCAGGCATCTTTTTATGTAGCCACCCTGTCATCACTCCTTCACTCCGTCAGCTTGGCCTTCTAATGGATTGGCACGAGATTCACCCTTTTAGTGTAAATTAGGCTACTAGCCCTAAACAGCTACTTGCATGCAGTACATCCACTCTAAGAGTCAATGTCCATAGGGGCATTTATTAGGGCACATCTATTACCCCTGTTGCCAAGCTGCATGTGGCTCATTTCAAGCTGAAGAGCTATTAAAGGAAAACTAAACCCATTTTGCAAACATAGGGTCTGTGGCACAGGAACCCCTCCAGAATTGTTGCAACCTCAATCCCTTAAACAGCCCTGCCCCATACAAGTCTATACACCAGGTAGAGTTGAGCAGTGGGTTTAAAGACCCCATGTTCAGCCACTTCACCTCCCTGACAGTATCACTAAAAAGTATGTACTTTATAAGCTGATCTAGTCCTGACTTCTAGTGCCCATGCTCCTGCTTGTTGATCATGCAAAGGAGCAGCAGTGCTGGTAAATAGTGATGGGCGAAATGTTTCACCAGGATTTGCCATGAAAAACACCCATAGACTGTAATGTATAGTAAAAAAAGGCATGTGGTTTGGAAAATGTTATGCCAAAAAAGGCCTATTGATTTTTCACGTATTTTCTGTAAAGCGAAATGGTTCTCCCATCACTAGTGGTGAGTCTTAGCAGGGGGACACAATGCCAACAGAGAGCTTAAAGAGATTCTGTCATGGGGGGAAAAAAATTCAAAACATATCAGTTAATAGTTCTTCTCCAGCAGAATTCTGCACTGAAATCCATACAGATTTTTTTTATTTAATTTTGAAATCTGACATGGGGCTAGACATATTGTCAGTTTCCCAGCTGCCCCCAGTCATGTGACTTGTGCTCCGATAAACTTCAGTCACTCTTTACTGCTGTACTGCAAGTTAGAGTGATATCACCCCTCCCCCCCCCCAGCTGCCTAACAACAGAACAATGGGAAGGTAACCAGATAGCAGCTCCCTAACACAAGATAACAGCTGCCTGATAGATATAAGAACAGCACTCAATAGTAAAATCCAGGTCCCACTGAGACACATTCAGTTATATTGAGTAGGAGAAACAACAGCCTGCCAGAAAGCAGTTCCATCTTAAAGTGCTGTCTCTTTCTGAAAGCACATGACCAGGCAAAATGACCTGAGATGCACCTACACACCAATATTACAACTAAATACACTTGCTGGTTCAGGAATGACATTTTATATTGTAGAGTGAATTATTTGCAGTGTAAACTGTGTCATTTAGAAATAAAAATCACACCCTAAAATCATGTCAGAATCCGTATAAAAAAGCAAACACCTTGTGCTGCTTATAACGGGGCCACTCATATTGCAGTCTCCATAAACTACATTGTGACCAGGAGTTTCAATAAAATGTTTTTTGTTCAGTTCATGGTCTTGTTTCTTCCTTTATATGTGATGTTCATATTTAGGGATGCCGTAGGCTCTGTATATGTCTCATACAACAAATAGAGTAAGAGACAATGCAGTTAGGGTTAGAATGGAGACCAACTGCAAAGTGGCTCTACCCTCCTGTAATAGAGTAAAGTTGTATTTAGAGCAGCGATGCAATGGCTAGAAACACAAATGGGTTCCCTGATAAAAGATTATGTTCCCCCAAAAAATACGGGTGCTTGTGTGTATATTCTGTCACTTTTTTATATTTACTGAAACTGTAATTTCTTTAAAGCTTTTAAAGTTATTTATCAAATGTAAATAGTCCTATAGTCCAACCTTGGGTGCGGGTCACAGTTTGTCATGTACAAAACTACATACGACACACAGGGGCCCATTTACTAAAGGTCGAAGTGAATTTTCGAATTCAAAAACTTCAAATTTCGAAGTAATTTTTGGGTACTTCGACCATCGAATAGGCCAAAATTAGATACGAATTGAAAATACTTCACAAATTCAACCATTCGAAAATCAAAGTAATTTCTCTTTAAAAAAACGTTGACACTTCACCACCTTAAACCTGCCGAATTTCTGTTTAGCCTATGGGGGACCTGCTAGAACCTCTCTGAGTATTTGGCTACGTTTTTAGTCGAAGATTTTTTTTCTGCGATCCTTCGAATCCTTCGATTTTTACTTTGCTCGAAAACGCCTGTTTTCGATCGAAAAAATACTTTGACTATGGAAGTATCAAATTCGATGGTCGAATTTCGAAGTTTTTTAACTTCGAAATTCGACCCTTAGTAAATGTGCCCTATATTATCCAAGCATGTTAATTGCTAACTCTGAATACATATATTTATATATTTATCAACGTTTGCCCCATTTGTCCTCTTTCAGGTTTATTAGGAATAATTTGGGGAAGTGCTAGTGTATCTGATGAGAATGACCAAACACAGCATTGTGTATCAAGAATCATCACCTTAACTCGTAGCCGAAATAAAAAAAAAATATAAACATACAAAACAGAATTGACAAAACTGCTATCAGATTTTTTTAACCATATCCCAATTTCATTTTACATTTTTCTGAAAAACGAGTGTCATTTTTAAACTTTAGACTTGGATAGTTGCGGGAGATACCTTTGTGTAGAAGAAGTTGTATATGTCATGTGACCATATATGGCCATAAATAGATTTTCACTACTGGACTAAACACCAGCAGTGAATTTTCTGAAATTATTTTTTTCTTAATAACATCTTTTATATTAGAATGGCGTTTCGCTCATTTTCCAGCAAAGGGTAAGAATATTCAACTTCTTCTCATGTAGAGTATTTATGCATTATAACTAGGCTTGTGCCTTATGTGTTATAATTATTATTGGCAAAGTGCCAAGGCAGCAATTGGTTGCTATGGCAGCATTTCATTGTGATGTCATTTCAGTTGGTGATGTCATAATGTCAGTGACCTACTTTAGTCAGTGCCAACAAGACTACTGGTCATTTCAGGATTTTCACTACTGGACGAAACACCAGCAGTGAATTTTCTGAAATTATTTATTTTTTTATAACATCTTTTTTATTAGAATGACATTTCGCTCTTTTAACAACAAAGGGTAAGAATCTTTAACTTCTTCTCATATAGAGTATTTATGCATTATAACTAGGCTTGTGCTTTATGTGTTATAATTATTATTGGCAAAGTGCCAAGGCAGCAATTGGTTGCTATGGCAGCATTACATTGTGATGTCATTTCAGTTGGTGATGTCATAATGTCAGTGACCTACTTTAGTCAGTGCCAACAAGACTACTGGTCATTTCAGGATTTTTACTGCTGGACGAAACACCAGCAGTGAATTTTCTGAAATTATTGTTTTCTTAATAACATCTTTTATATCAGAATGGTGTTTCACTCGTTTTCCAACAAAGGGTAAGAATATTCAACTTCTCATATATAGGGGTATATTTATCAAAGAGTGAAGTTAAAGTTCGCCACAGTCTGCTAGAGTGAAATTCTGCCACTCTCCATTCATTTCTATGGGTTTTTTAAAGGCGTATTAAACAAAGGGTGAAAGTAAAAGTTCACCCTTGAATGAATAAGCTTTTAAAAAATCCCATAGAAATGAATAGAGAGAGGCGGTATTTCATAAATATACCACATAGAGTATTTATGCACTATAACTAAGCCTGTGTTTTATGTATTATTATTGGCAAAGTGCCAAGGCAGCAAATAGTTGCTATGGCAACATTGCATCATATGATGTCATATGAGTCGGTGATGTCCTAATGTCAGTGACCTACTTTAGTCAGTGCCAACAAGACTACTGGTCATTTCAGGATTTTTACTGCTGGACGAAACACCAGCAGTGAATTTTCTGAAATTATTTTTTTCTTAATAACATCTTTTATATCAGAATGGCTTTTCGCTCATTTGCCAACAAAGGGTAAGACTATTCAACTTCTCATATAAAGTATTTATGCATTATAACTAGACTTGTGCTTTATGTGTTAGAATTATTATTGGCAAAGTGCCAACTCAGCAACTGGTTGCTATGGTAGCGTTACATTGTGATGTCATTTCAGTTGGTGATGTCATAATGTCAGTGACCTACTTAAGTCAGTGCCAACAAGACAACTGGTCATTTCAGGATTTTCACTAGTGGACTAAACACCAGCAGTGAATTTTCTGAAATTATTTATTTTTTAATAACATCTTTTTTATTAGAATGGCGTTTCACTCATTTGCCAACAAAGGGTAAGAATCTTTAACTTGTGGGTAGTATTTCAAGAAGGTGCATCTGTTGGTATAATGTGGCTGCTCTCTGACATCACGTTCATACAAAATCATTTTGTGAGAGCGCATCTACATTGTATTCTGATTTATCTGTTGAGACTCACCAAATGCAAAATTAAACAATTAAATTGTCATTTCTCTTGTGATTTTAATTGTAGAAATATCAACTTCTTCAGAAAACTTTGCATTAGATCAAAACAGGCATGTGATCCTGTCCCGGTCGACATAGAGAAAGGGGAAAAAGAGAGAAGGGCACCGTGTACACTCCTCTGTGCGAAGGCTACGCTGGCCATCCTTCTCCTGATCAAATTCGTCCATTACGTGGACACATATCTAGCTGAAGGTAAGACAGGGGCTGGAAGGAAGAAATACATTTTCTGAAGGTAACAGAACCACTTCACTACCTGTACTAACGTGTCCATATGGTACTTTTGTTCCTCTTACAGGTGTTATGCCGTTGATTGAAGCAGAATATGAACTCTCCATTGACAAAGTTGCGAGAGTAGAAACAGGTAAGGTCACATTCCTTGGACTTTCTCTCTTATGGATATACTTATCATTCCCTCTTTCTATCTGTCTCTTTTAGCCAGTTGTGGGCTTGGTCCATGTCTGAAGCTCACAATATTCTCCCTCTTCCTTCAGGTTTTGCTATTGTTTTTGCCTTGGTCAATCCATTCTTTGGACATCTATCAGATCAGATCAGCCGGTGGACCCTCATGTGTCTGGGAGTAACGTATTGGACTCTGTTTGTCGCGAGCTGTTCCGTAATTCCCCAGGAGGTAAGAGTCGATGTATCGGATGGTCAATGAGATTTCACTCAGCGTATAACCTGTACTCAGTAGTATTAATTCTTCATGAATCCTAACTTATAAAAATTTGTACCCTCTTATCCTTTAGTGGGGTTGGACCATCCCTTTTATACGGTGTGCTGTGGCCGCAATAGAAAGTTTTTTTGCAGGCATTTCCCTGACCCTGATTGATGACCTGTTCCCACCTGAAAAGCGACGAGGGACTTTAATCAAGTTTAACAATTTCAGCTATATAATGGGGTAAGCTGCAAGTTGTACCTGGATTCCTGCTACATTCCTGTTGGTTTGTGTGTGGATTCTGTTATATTAACCCTGAATCTCCTTGGTTCTGTTACAGTGCCTTAGGGATCGTTGTGGGAGCAATTGTGCCAAGCTACTTAGGCTCAAACTGGCGTTTTGCACTGCAGGTAAGGAAAATTCAACCGGGTACCATTAATTATATTGGGGTGACGGGAAGATACAATTGAATATAGGCTAAACATGAAGAGACAAATAAAACAGTGGTTGTTGTGAGATATTAGCCTTTTATTATCAGTTTAGTTGATTGGATACTGTACATGAAAAGAGATACATGGCTGGCTACTTAACTGCTGTTTTCTTTGGACACAGCTAGTTGCAGTCGCTGGATTAGCGTGCCTAGTGCTGCTAATCTGTGTGAAGAAGGAACCACCTAGATACTATACCGAGGACCACAGTGATGACCCTCAGATGCAGATCCTCAGTTTCCAATATATTTGGAAGTTGACCTCCTCCTTCTTCAAAAATCTGAGGATTTTATCTAAAACGTGAGTATTATTTATGATAAATAACAATCAAATGGAAAATTGCAGAAGATGTATAAATATTACTAATCCCTCTCCTCCACTTTCAGACGGAGCTTTGTTTTTCTCACCTTGGCTTCATGGTCCGTGAATTTCATTAATGAAGCCATGTTTGCCGTTGTTCCTGATTTCCTGAACCGAACCAGGGCCGTGACAAGCAGTTCGTTTCCCTGTCTGTTGCCAGATTGTTACTACAGCGACTTGTGAGTCTCCAGAACTTGTGCATATTTAGGGGCAGGTTTATCAAGGGTCGAATTTAGAGTTCATGGGAGTTTTATTAAACTCCCATAAACTCCCAAGAACTCAAAATTCGACCCGCAAACTCAAATTGAATTCAAATCGAATCGTTTTGAATCGAATCTAATTCGATTCACGTTTTTTCTCCAAAAGCAACTCCATTTTCAGGAAGGCTGCAAACAACTCCAAATTTATCCCAGGACCTTCCCCATAGGTTAAAACAGCAATTCAGCAGGTTTAAGGTGGCAAATAGTCGAATTCAAAGTATTAAAGGGCCAGTACATGATACATTTCTATAATCAAATTCGAATTTTTAACTATTCCCTAGTCAAATTTCACTTCGACCCTTGATAAATCTGCCCCTAAATGTGTGTTTACCAGTCCCATTATGAACAAGCCTTGCTATGGTTTAGCAGATAGCCTTTAGCAGGTGCACTGTATTGTTTAGGATGTATATTAAATTGTTTCAGTTCAGGATCTGAGAAGTTATTATTAGGGGTACATTATACAGTTTGAACAATATAATAAACATTCTTGTCTCTTTGTCTCCTTCTAGTATGTTCTATGGTTTGATTAAATACGCGGCTGACATCGTGGGGATACAAATAGGAATGGTGATCATCACTCGGTGGTTCAAGATGTATCCATCCGCTGATCGACTGGTATCCGGTTTAGGACTTATGGCCTCTGGATGTTTCATTTGCATCTTCTTTTTCACTGTACAAAGCAGCTTTACCCTTGCCTATGTGAGTTATATCCATTGGATTTAAGACACAATAATGTTTTTACTCCCAACATCGAGGGATGTTGAGATTGAGAGAAGGTGATAGCATGAAGCTAATTAACCTAGATTAGAAATAGATTATTTTTATCGCCCCAGTTCTACATGAATGGTTTAAAATATTACTAACGCTCAAGGATAAGTTAACAAAAGTGATTTAAGAGCCAACCTTAGAGATAACGTCAACATTGGCGCCAATAATTGTATTAAATGATAATTCCATTTAGATGTGGGTTCATTTTATTTTTTTATCTCACCACCCTATACTCTCTCCTACAGGGGTCCGTCTTTGTAGGTGGCGTTCTACTGAATATAAACCAGGCTGTAGCTACTGACATGATACTGGTAAATATATCTCTTGAAGAACTTTTTCCTTTCATACCCACAGACAGAATCATATGAACTAGTGTTTGGGTCCTAAACATCGGGTTTATATGCTTTTTTATTGATAACATAACCCCATGTTGGACACCAATAAGCGCAAGATATGATATCAAATAATAATAATGGCAGTGACCTCTTCCCTGATAAACCCTTCTTTTCTCTCTTGCCAGTCGGTAGTAATGCCAAATTCCCGTGGCACAGCAATAGCCTTGCAGTCTATTATAGCACAGTTAGCAGGAGGGGTATGTGCCCCATTTATCATTCAGAAGGTAAGTGCATTTGATTCCCCTTAAGATTTTAAACTCTAGCAAACCCAACCTTTTAGCTTTATATCTGAGCCACTGTAAATGGTTTGTTATCATGGTGTCTCTCTGCTGTGCAGTCCTGTGTAATATGTTACGACTTTATAAACATGCAACAATTAACTTCTATGTCTTTTATCAGATTTCTGATGCGATCCAGATGTGGCAACCAGAAACCAGCCCAATGCACTGCTTGCAATATGCCTTGATAATATTGGCAATTCTGGCATTGATTGGAGGATGCTTCTTCCTCTGTACAAACTTTTGTATTGAAGAGGATCGGAAAGTAGTTGAACAGGCCCGCGCCCCAAGCCCACCACCTGAATTGTGAGTACACAGTATAGGTTAATTAATGCACAATGGATTATAGGAAATAGGAATGAGATTTGTATGACGTATAGATGACAATGTAGAGACTGGAAGGCAGTGTTTGGCAGTATAAGTTCCATGAAGGATACCATGAAGGTAGCAGAGGGTGATTGGTAGTAAAAAGGGTTGTTTAAGTTGGGGTCTGTGTGGAGCTATTCCTGTCAACTACCTCAAATTTCCCAATCAAAAAGTTGTCTATCACTATAAAAAAATAGAGGAGCTTATTGAGGATAAGCAGAAGAATGGGAATATTGGGTTATGCCAACACCAGCAAAAATGCATGACTTGGAGTGTTTGTAGCTAAATATACAGAGGTAGAGGTACAGGATGGAAGTATAAATCTCAAAGATTTTACTTTTCGCTTCTTTATTTTTCCACTGACAACTCAGGAACCTACAGGACATACTGGTGTACGACTCTGAAGATCCTGGATATGCTGCTCAGCCTTCTCTAGAATTGGCTCCTGAGTCTCCAGATCCTGCTCCAGAACTACCTGCTCAGCCTGCAGATCTTGATACATGCCGGTTCTGCTGCTTTCCGTTTCTAGGACTGGCTCCTAAGCTTTCAAATCCTTCTCCAGAGATACCTGCTCAGCCTCCAGATCCTTCTGTAGGACTGGCTCCCGAGGCTCCAGATCCTGCTCCAGAACTACCTGCTGAGCCTCCAGATCCTGATACATGCAGGTCCTGCTGCTTTCCCTTTCCTAGGACTGGCTCCTGAGTTTCCAGATCCTGCTTCGGAGATGCCTGCTCATCCTCCAGGAGGAGAAAACTATAGACAGGGAGAATACCTGAACATATAGCATAGGAACCAGGACTGTAACTGGAGTTAACCACACACTAGGAAGTGGGCATGGTGGAAGCCCAGGGGGATACCCATACACAACTGGAGATGACATAGTGATATTGCAGGTTTAATGGCAACAGAAGATAATAACAGGAACAGGCAAAAATCGAAAACAAGGTCAAGCCAAGGTCGTTACCATTAAATCCAGGAGGGCAAGGAATGCTGGAACAAGAACACTGGATAAATAAATAAAGCATTCATTGCACAGATACGTCATTTATGTTTTTTGTCAATCATTTTAAGGAACAGCAACACCAAAAAATGAAAGTGTTTTAAAGGAATGTCAATATAGTATACTGTTGCCCTGCACTGGTAAAACTGGTGTGTTTGCTTCAGAAACACCACTATAGTTGATATAAACAAGCTGCTGTGTAGCCATGGGGGCAGCCATTCAAGGACAGGATACACAGTAGATAATAGATAAGTACTACTATAGTTGATATAAAGAAGCTGCTGTGTAGCCATGGGGACAGCCATTCAGACACAGGATATACAGTAGATAACAGATAAGTACTACTATAATTTATATAAACAAGCTGCTGTGTAGCTATGGGGGCAGCCATTAAAGCACAGGATACACAGTAGATAACAGACTAAAGATTCTGAAGAATCCTATTGCATACTACAGGGCTTATCTGCTATCTGTTGTGCACCTTCTGCCTTTTCTCCTTTTTCAGCTTTGAATGGCTGACCTCATGGCTACATATCAGCTTGTTTGTATAAAGTATAGTTGTGTTTCTGAAGCACCTGTCCTTAGCCCTTAGATTGATACTTAGTGGAGCTATTGGGGGACGAGGGCTGTATGGAAATATGGAGACTGTATAAAGGTATTGGGAGGCTGAATAAATCTGGGCAGTGGTACGGAGCCTGTAAGGACGTAGGGTAGAATTGTGCATTGGTGGGGGGTGTAGAGTAACATAAATGTAGTTGCACAGGGGTTTTGGAGAAATAGAAGGGGTAAAACAAAGTATAGTAGCAGGCTCAGACTGGCAATCTGTAGAAAGTCACTATTTAGTGGGCTGGTGTTTGGGCCTTTATGTACTTGTAAAGCCAATGTTGACTCCAAGTCCAGACCTATATAGTTGGTTCATTCAGGTACATGGAGGGTTGTCTATTAGTAAAAGATGGGAAGTATTGATGTATGGGGAGAGGGAAACAAGGAAGTATGTTGCTTGTGTAGTAGTATAATAGAAGGGTGAAAGAGTGAAGTGTGGGACATGCAGTCATACAGAATGGGAAATATGGGTTAATGGCGGCTGTGTAAAAGTACAGGATGGGAAAAGCAAATGTATGGGGGTTTTTTGTAGCTACAGAAGGAGCAATGTCGTGTTGTTGAGGTAAAGGAGTGTGTAAATATAAAGACACTGGGGTAACAATGGACACAAGAATTATGTCCTATAATGAGTACAGCGTTTACTAACAAGATACCATTTTATATAACAATATTCCATCTGTGCCATGCTAGAATAAAAGGCAGAAAAGCACATTCATAAATAAACTAAAGAAAAAAAATGCAATTCTTTTATTGATTTCAGGAGCTCAAAAATCATACAACCAGTTCTTAAACTGAACATGTCTAAAATTCCCTTTAATTTGTTCTGCATCTTATGTTCAAGTACCACTTCCCATTCTCCTGCATTCAGCCTTTGCTGAACCATTTCAGGCATCTTTTTATGTAGCCACCCTGTCATCACTCCTTCACTCCGTCAGCTTGGCCTTCTAATGGATTGGCACGAGATTCACCCTTTTAGTGTAAATTAGGCTACTAGCCCTAAACAGCTACTTGCATGCAGTACATCCACTCTAAGAGTCAATGTCCATAGGGGCATTTATTAGGGCACATCTATTACCCCTGTTGCCAAGCTGCATGTGGCTCATTTCAAGCTGAAGAGCTATTAAAGGAAAACTAAACCCATTTTGCAAACATAGGGTCTGTGGCACAGGAACCCCTCCAGAATTGTTGCAACCTCAATCCCTTAAACAGCCCTGCCCCATACAAGTCTATACACCAGGTAGAGTTGAGCAGTGGGTTTAAAGACCCCATGTTCAGCCACTTCACCTCCCTGACAGTATCACTAAAAAGTATGTACTTTATAAGCTGATCTAGTCCTGACTTCTAGTGCCCATGCTCCTGCTTGTTGATCATGCAAAGGAGCAGCAGTGCTGGTAAATAGTGATGGGCGAAATGTTTCACCAGGATTTGCCATGAAAAACACCCATAGACTGTAATGTATAGTAAAAAAAGGCATGTGGTTTGGAAAATGTTATGCCAAAAAAGGCCTATTGATTTTTCACGTATTTTCTGTAAAGCGAAATGGTTCTCCCATCACTAGTGGTGAGTCTTAGCAGGGGGACACAATGCCAACAGAGAGCTTAAAGAGATTCTGTCATGGGGGGAAAAAAATTCAAAACATATCAGTTAATAGTTCTTCTCCAGCAGAATTCTGCACTGAAATCCATACAGATTTTTTTTATTTAATTTTGAAATCTGACATGGGGCTAGACATATTGTCAGTTTCCCAGCTGCCCCCAGTCATGTGACTTGTGCTCCGATAAACTTCAGTCACTCTTTACTGCTGTACTGCAAGTTAGAGTGATATCACCCCTCCCCCCCCCCAGCTGCCTAACAACAGAACAATGGGAAGGTAACCAGATAGCAGCTCCCTAACACAAGATAACAGCTGCCTGATAGATATAAGAACAGCACTCAATAGTAAAATCCAGGTCCCACTGAGACACATTCAGTTATATTGAGTAGGAGAAACAACAGCCTGCCAGAAAGCAGTTCCATCTTAAAGTGCTGTCTCTTTCTGAAAGCACATGACCAGGCAAAATGACCTGAGATGCACCTACACACCAATATTACAACTAAATACACTTGCTGGTTCAGGAATGACATTTTATATTGTAGAGTGAATTATTTGCAGTGTAAACTGTGTCATTTAGAAATAAAAATCACACCCTAAAATCATGTCAGAATCCGTATAAAAAAGCAAACACCTTGTGCTGCTTATAACGGGGCCACTCATATTGCAGTCTCCATAAACTACATTGTGACCAGGAGTTTCAATAAAATGTTTTTTGTTCAGTTCATGGTCTTGTTTCTTCCTTTATATGTGATGTTCATATTTAGGGATGCCGTAGGCTCTGTATATGTCTCATACAACAAATAGAGTAAGAGACAATGCAGTTAGGGTTAGAATGGAGACCAACTGCAAAGTGGCTCTACCCTCCTGTAATAGAGTAAAGTTGTATTTAGAGCAGCGATGCAATGGCTAGAAACACAAATGGGTTCCCTGATAAAAGATTATGTTCCCCCAAAAAATACGGGTGCTTGTGTGTATATTCTGTCACTTTTTTATATTTACTGAAACTGTAATTTCTTTAAAGCTTTTAAAGTTATTTATCAAATGTAAATAGTCCTATAGTCCAACCTTGGGTGCGGGTCACAGTTTGTCATGTACAAAACTACATACGACACACAGGGGCCCATTTACTAAAGGTCGAAGTGAATTTTCGAATTCAAAAACTTCAAATTTCGAAGTAATTTTTGGGTACTTCGACCATCGAATAGGCCAAAATTAGATACGAATTGAAAATACTTCACAAATTCAACCATTCGAAAATCAAAGTAATTTCTCTTTAAAAAAACGTTGACACTTCACCACCTTAAACCTGCCGAATTTCTGTTTAGCCTATGGGGGACCTGCTAGAACCTCTCTGAGTATTTGGCTACGTTTTTAGTCGAAGATTTTTTTTCTGCGATCCTTCGAATCCTTCGATTTTTACTTTGCTCGAAAACGCCTGTTTTCGATCGAAAAAATACTTTGACTATGGAAGTATCAAATTCGATGGTCGAATTTCGAAGTTTTTTAACTTCGAAATTCGACCCTTAGTAAATGTGCCCTATATTATCCAAGCATGTTAATTGCTAACTCTGAATACATATATTTATATATTTATCAACGTTTGCCCCATTTGTCCTCTTTCAGGTTTATTAGGAATAATTTGGGGAAGTGCTAGTGTATCTGATGAGAATGACCAAACACAGCATTGTGTATCAAGAATCATCACCTTAACTCGTAGCCGAAATAAAAAAAAAATATAAACATACAAAACAGAATTGACAAAACTGCTATCAGATTTTTTTAACCATATCCCAATTTCATTTTACATTTTTCTGAAAAACGAGTGTCATTTTTAAACTTTAGACTTGGATAGTTGCGGGAGATACCTTTGTGTAGAAGAAGTTGTATATGTCATGTGACCATATATGGCCATAAATAGATTTTCACTACTGGACTAAACACCAGCAGTGAATTTTCTGAAATTATTTTTTTCTTAATAACATCTTTTATATTAGAATGGCGTTTCGCTCATTTTCCAGCAAAGGGTAAGAATATTCAACTTCTTCTCATGTAGAGTATTTATGCATTATAACTAGGCTTGTGCCTTATGTGTTATAATTATTATTGGCAAAGTGCCAAGGCAGCAATTGGTTGCTATGGCAGCATTTCATTGTGATGTCATTTCAGTTGGTGATGTCATAATGTCAGTGACCTACTTTAGTCAGTGCCAACAAGACTACTGGTCATTTCAGGATTTTCACTACTGGACGAAACACCAGCAGTGAATTTTCTGAAATTATTTATTTTTTTATAACATCTTTTTTATTAGAATGACATTTCGCTCTTTTAACAACAAAGGGTAAGAATCTTTAACTTCTTCTCATATAGAGTATTTATGCATTATAACTAGGCTTGTGCTTTATGTGTTATAATTATTATTGGCAAAGTGCCAAGGCAGCAATTGGTTGCTATGGCAGCATTACATTGTGATGTCATTTCAGTTGGTGATGTCATAATGTCAGTGACCTACTTTAGTCAGTGCCAACAAGACTACTGGTCATTTCAGGATTTTTACTGCTGGACGAAACACCAGCAGTGAATTTTCTGAAATTATTGTTTTCTTAATAACATCTTTTATATCAGAATGGTGTTTCACTCGTTTTCCAACAAAGGGTAAGAATATTCAACTTCTCATATATAGGGGTATATTTATCAAAGAGTGAAGTTAAAGTTCGCCACAGTCTGCTAGAGTGAAATTCTGCCACTCTCCATTCATTTCTATGGGTTTTTTAAAGGCGTATTAAACAAAGGGTGAAAGTAAAAGTTCACCCTTGAATGAATAAGCTTTTAAAAAATCCCATAGAAATGAATAGAGAGAGGCGGTATTTCATAAATATACCACATAGAGTATTTATGCACTATAACTAAGCCTGTGTTTTATGTATTATTATTGGCAAAGTGCCAAGGCAGCAAATAGTTGCTATGGCAACATTGCATCATATGATGTCATATGAGTCGGTGATGTCCTAATGTCAGTGACCTACTTTAGTCAGTGCCAACAAGACTACTGGTCATTTCAGGATTTTTACTGCTGGACGAAACACCAGCAGTGAATTTTCTGAAATTATTTTTTTCTTAATAACATCTTTTATATCAGAATGGCTTTTCGCTCATTTGCCAACAAAGGGTAAGACTATTCAACTTCTCATATAAAGTATTTATGCATTATAACTAGACTTGTGCTTTATGTGTTAGAATTATTATTGGCAAAGTGCCAACTCAGCAACTGGTTGCTATGGTAGCGTTACATTGTGATGTCATTTCAGTTGGTGATGTCATAATGTCAGTGACCTACTTAAGTCAGTGCCAACAAGACAACTGGTCATTTCAGGATTTTCACTAGTGGACTAAACACCAGCAGTGAATTTTCTGAAATTATTTATTTTTTAATAACATCTTTTTTATTAGAATGGCGTTTCACTCATTTGCCAACAAAGGGTAAGAATCTTTAACTTGTGGGTAGTATTTCAAGAAGGTGCATCTGTTGGTATAATGTGGCTGCTCTCTGACATCACGTTCATACAAAATCATTTTGTGAGAGCGCATCTACATTGTATTCTGATTTATCTGTTGAGACTCACCAAATGCAAAATTAAACAATTAAATTGTCATTTCTCTTGTGATTTTAATTGTAGAAATATCAACTTCTTCAGAAAACTTTGCATTAGATCAAAACAGGCATGTGATCCTGTCCCGGTCGACATAGAGAAAGGGGAAAAAGAGAGAAGGGCACCGTGTACACTCCTCTGTGCGAAGGCTACGCTGGCCATCCTTCTCCTGATCAAATTCGTCCATTACGTGGACACATATCTAGCTGAAGGTAAGACAGGGGCTGGAAGGAAGAAATACATTTTCTGAAGGTAACAGAACCACTTCACTACCTGTACTAACGTGTCCATATGGTACTTTTGTTCCTCTTACAGGTGTTATGCCGTTGATTGAAGCAGAATATGAACTCTCCATTGACAAAGTTGCGAGAGTAGAAACAGGTAAGGTCACATTCCTTGGACTTTCTCTCTTATGGATATACTTATCATTCCCTCTTTCTATCTGTCTCTTTTAGCCAGTTGTGGGCTTGGTCCATGTCTGAAGCTCACAATATTCTCCCTCTTCCTTCAGGTTTTGCTATTGTTTTTGCCTTGGTCAATCCATTCTTTGGACATCTATCAGATCAGATCAGCCGGTGGACCCTCATGTGTCTGGGAGTAACGTATTGGACTCTGTTTGTCGCGAGCTGTTCCGTAATTCCCCAGGAGGTAAGAGTCGATGTATCGGATGGTCAATGAGATTTCACTCAGCGTATAACCTGTACTCAGTAGTATTAATTCTTCATGAATCCTAACTTATAAAAATTTGTACCCTCTTATCCTTTAGTGGGGTTGGACCATCCCTTTTATACGGTGTGCTGTGGCCGCAATAGAAAGTTTTTTTGCAGGCATTTCCCTGACCCTGATTGATGACCTGTTCCCACCTGAAAAGCGACGAGGGACTTTAATCAAGTTTAACAATTTCAGCTATATAATGGGGTAAGCTGCAAGTTGTACCTGGATTCCTGCTACATTCCTGTTGGTTTGTGTGTGGATTCTGTTATATTAACCCTGAATCTCCTTGGTTCTGTTACAGTGCCTTAGGGATCGTTGTGGGAGCAATTGTGCCAAGCTACTTAGGCTCAAACTGGCGTTTTGCACTGCAGGTAAGGAAAATTCAACCGGGTACCATTAATTATATTGGGGTGACGGGAAGATACAATTGAATATAGGCTAAACATGAAGAGACAAATAAAACAGTGGTTGTTGTGAGATATTAGCCTTTTATTATCAGTTTAGTTGATTGGATACTGTACATGAAAAGAGATACATGGCTGGCTAATTAACTGCTGTTTTCTTTGGACACAGCTAGTTGCAGTCGCTGGATTAGCGTGCCTAGTGCTGCTAATCTGTGTGAAGAAGGAACCACCTAGATACTATACCGAGGACCACAGTGATGACCCTCAGATGCAGATCCTCAGTTTCCAATATATTTGGAAGTTGACCTCCTCCTTCTTCAAAAATCTGAGGATTTTATCTAAAACGTGAGTATTATTTATGATAAATAACAATCAAATGGAAAATTGCAGAAGATGTATAAATATTACTAATCCCTCTCCTCCACTTTCAGACGGAGCTTTGTTTTTCTCACCTTGGCTTCATGGTCCGTGAATTTCATTAATGAAGCCATGTTTGCCGTTGTTCCTGATTTCCTGAACCGAACCAGGGCCGTGACAAGCAGTTCGTTTCCCTGTCTGTTGCCAGATTGTTACTACAGCGACTTGTGAGTCTCCAGAACTTGTGCATATTTAGGGGCAGGTTTATCAAGGGTCGAATTTAGAGTTCATGGGAGTTTTATTAAACTCCCATAAACTCCCAAGAACTCAAAATTCGACCCGCAAACTCAAATTGAATTCAAATCGAATCGTTTTGAATCGAATCTAATTCGATTCACGTTTTTTCTCCAAAAGCAACTCCATTTTCAGGAAGGCTGCAAACAACTCCAAATTTATCCCAGGACCTTCCCCATAGGTTAAAACAGCAATTCAGCAGGTTTAAGGTGGCAAATAGTCGAATTCAAAGTATTAAAGGGCCAGTACATGATACATTTCTATAATCAAATTCGAATTTTTAACTATTCCCTAGTCAAATTTCACTTCGACCCTTGATAAATCTGCCCCTAAATGTGTGTTTACCAGTCCCATTATGAACAAGCCTTGCTATGGTTTAGCAGATAGCCTTTAGCAGGTGCACTGTATTGTTTAGGATGTATATTAAATTGTTTCAGTTCAGGATCTGAGAAGTTATTATTAGGGGTACATTATACAGTTTGAACAATATAATAAACATTCTTGTCTCTTTGTCTCCTTCTAGTATGTTCTATGGTTTGATTAAATACGCGGCTGACATCGTGGGGATACAAATAGGAATGGTGATCATCACTCGGTGGTTCAAGATGTATCCATCCGCTGATCGACTGGTATCCGGTTTAGGACTTATGGCCTCTGGATGTTTCATTTGCATCTTCTTTTTCACTGTACAAAGCAGCTTTACCCTTGCCTATGTGAGTTATATCCATTGGATTTAAGACACAATAATGTTTTTACTCCCAACATCGAGGGATGTTGAGATTGAGAGAAGGTGATAGCATGAAGCTAATTAACCTAGATTAGAAATAGATTATTTTTATCGCCCCAGTTCTACATGAATGGTTTAAAATATTACTAACGCTCAAGGATAAGTTAACAAAAGTGATTTAAGAGCCAACCTTAGAGATAACGTCAACATTGGCGCCAATAATTGTATTAAATGATAATTCCATTTAGATGTGGGTTCATTTTATTTTTTTATCTCACCACCCTATACTCTCTCCTACAGGGGTCCGTCTTTGTAGGTGGCGTTCTACTGAATATAAACCAGGCTGTAGCTACTGACATGATACTGGTAAATATATCTCTTGAAGAACTTTTTCCTTTCATACCCACAGACAGAATCATATGAACTAGTGTTTGGGTCCTAAACATCGGGTTTATATGCTTTTTTATTGATAACATAACCCCATGTTGGACACCAATAAGCGCAAGATATGATATCAAATAATAATAATGGCAGTGACCTCTTCCCTGATAAACCCTTCTTTTCTCTCTTGCCAGTCGGTAGTAATGCCAAATTCCCGTGGCACAGCAATAGCCTTGCAGTCTATTATAGCACAGTTAGCAGGAGGGGTATGTGCCCCATTTATCATTCAGAAGGTAAGTGCATTTGATTCCCCTTAAGATTTTAAACTCTAGCAAACCCAACCTTTTAGCTTTATATCTGAGCCACTGTAAATGGTTTGTTATCATGGTGTCTCTCTGCTGTGCAGTCCTGTGTAATATGTTACGACTTTATAAACATGCAACAATTAACTTCTATGTCTTTTATCAGATTTCTGATGCGATCCAGATGTGGCAACCAGAAACCAGCCCAATGCACTGCTTGCAATATGCCTTGATAATATTGGCAATTCTGGCATTGATTGGAGGATGCTTCTTCCTCTGTACAAACTTTTGTATTGAAGAGGATCGGAAAGTAGTTGAACAGGCCCGCGCCCCAAGCCCACCACCTGAATTGTGAGTACACAGTATAGGTTAATTAATGCACAATGGATTATAGGAAATAGGAATGAGATTTGTATGACGTATAGATGACAATGTAGAGACTGGAAGGCAGTGTTTGGCAGTATAAGTTCCATGAAGGATACCATGAAGGTAGCAGAGGGTGATTGGTAGTAAAAAGGGTTGTTTAAGTTGGGGTCTGTGTGGAGCTATTCCTGTCAACTACCTCAAATTTCCCAATCAAAAAGTTGTCTATCACTATAAAAAAATAGAGGAGCTTATTGAGGATAAGCAGAAGAATGGGAATATTGGGTTATGCCAACACCAGCAAAAATGCATGACTTGGAGTGTTTGTAGCTAAATATACAGAGGTAGAGGTACAGGATGGAAGTATAAATCTCAAAGATTTTACTTTTCGCTTCTTTATTTTTCCACTGACAACTCAGGAACCTACAGGACATACTGGTGTACGACTCTGAAGATCCTGGATATGCTGCTCAGCCTTCTCTAGAATTGGCTCCTGAGTCTCCAGATCCTGCTCCAGAACTACCTGCTCAGCCTGCAGATCTTGATACATGCCGGTTCTGCTGCTTTCCGTTTCTAGGACTGGCTCCTAAGCTTTCAAATCCTTCTCCAGAGATACCTGCTCAGCCTCCAGATCCTTCTGTAGGACTGGCTCCCGAGGCTCCAGATCCTGCTCCAGAACTACCTGCTGAGCCTCCAGATCCTGATACATGCAGGTCCTGCTGCTTTCCCTTTCCTAGGACTGGCTCCTGAGTTTCCAGATCCTGCTTCGGAGATGCCTGCTCATCCTCCAGGAGGAGAAAACTATAGACAGGGAGAATACCTGAACATATAGCATAGGAACCAGGACTGTAACTGGAGTTAACCACACACTAGGAAGTGGGCATGGTGGAAGCCCAGGGGGATACCCATACACAACTGGAGATGACATAGTGATATTGCAGGTTTAATGGCAACAGAAGATAATAACAGGAACAGGCAAAAATCGAAAACAAGGTCAAGCCAAGGTCGTTACCATTAAATCCAGGAGGGCAAGGAATGCTGGAACAAGAACACTGGATAAATAAATAAAGCATTCATTGCACAGATACGTCATTTATGTTTTTTGTCAATCATTTTAAGGAACAGCAACACCAAAAAATGAAAGTGTTTTAAAGGAATGTCAATATAGTATACTGTTGCCCTGCACTGGTAAAACTGGTGTGTTTGCTTCAGAAACACCACTATAGTTGATATAAACAAGCTGCTGTGTAGCCATGGGGGCAGCCATTCAAGGACAGGATACACAGTAGATAATAGATAAGTACTACTATAGTTGATATAAAGAAGCTGCTGTGTAGCCATGGGGACAGCCATTCAGACACAGGATATACAGTAGATAACAGATAAGTACTACTATAATTTATATAAACAAGCTGCTGTGTAGCTATGGGGGCAGCCATTAAAGCACAGGATACACAGTAGATAACAGACTAAAGATTCTGAAGAATCCTATTGCATACTACAGGGCTTATCTGCTATCTGTTGTGCACCTTCTGCCTTTTCTCCTTTTTCAGCTTTGAATGGCTGACCTCATGGCTACATATCAGCTTGTTTGTATAAAGTATAGTTGTGTTTCTGAAGCACCTGTCCTTAGCCCTTAGATTGATACTTAGTGGAGCTATTGGGGGACGAGGGCTGTATGGAAATATGGAGACTGTATAAAGGTATTGGGAGGCTGAATAAATCTGGGCAGTGGTACGGAGCCTGTAAGGACGTAGGGTAGAATTGTGCATTGGTGGGGGGTGTAGAGTAACATAAATGTAGTTGCACAGGGGTTTTGGAGAAATAGAAGGGGTAAAACAAAGTATAGTAGCAGGCTCAGACTGGCAATCTGTAGAAAGTCACTATTTAGTGGGCTGGTGTTTGGGCCTTTATGTACTTGTAAAGCCAATGTTGACTCCA
The DNA here is from genome assembly GCF_017654675.1 of Xenopus laevis. Lineage (NCBI taxonomy): Eukaryota > Metazoa > Chordata > Amphibia > Anura > Pipidae > Xenopus > Xenopus laevis. Next base: position 125,557,721 of record NC_054383.1, on the reverse strand, counting down.
AGTCCAGACCTATATAGTTGGTTCATTCAGGTACATGGAGGGTTGTCTATTAGTAAAAGATGGGAAGTATTGATGTATGGGGAGAGGGAAACAAGGAAGTATGTTGCTTGTGTAGTAGTATAATAGAAGGGTGAAAGAGTGAAGTGTGGGACATGCAGTCATACAGAATGGGAAATATGGGTTAATGGCGGCTGTGTAAAAGTACAGGATGGGAAAAGCAAATGTATGGGGGTTTTTTGTAGCTACAGAAGGAGCAATGTCGTGTTGTTGAGGTAAAGGAGTGTGTAAATATAAAGACACTGGGGTAACAATGGACACAAGAATTATGTCCTATAATGAGTACAGCGTTTACTAACAAGATACCATTTTATATAACAATATTCCATCTGTGCCATGCTAGAATAAAAGGCAGAAAAGCACATTCATAAATAAACTAAAGAAAAAAAATGCAATTCTTTTATTGATTTCAGGAGCTCAAAAATCATACAACCAGTTCTTAAACTGAACATGTCTAAAATTCCCTTTAATTTGTTCTGCATCTTATGTTCAAGTACCACTTCCCATTCTCCTGCATTCAGCCTTTGCTGAACCATTTCAGGCATCTTTTTATGTAGCCACCCTGTCATCACTCCTTCACTCCGTCAGCTTGGCCTTCTAATGGATTGGCACGAGATTCACCCTTTTAGTGTAAATTAGGCTACTAGCCCTAAACAGCTACTTGCATGCAGTACATCCACTCTAAGAGTCAATGTCCATAGGGGCATTTATTAGGGCACATCTATTACCCCTGTTGCCAAGCTGCATGTGGCTCATTTCAAGCTGAAGAGCTATTAAAGGAAAACTAAACCCATTTTGCAAACATAGGGTCTGTGGCACAGGAACCCCTCCAGAATTGTTGCAACCTCAATCCCTTAAACAGCCCTGCCCCATACAAGTCTATACACCAGGTAGAGTTGAGCAGTGGGTTTAAAGACCCCATGTTCAGCCACTTCACCTCCCTGACAGTATCACTAAAAAGTATGTACTTTATAAGCTGATCTAGTCCTGACTTCTAGTGCCCATGCTCCTGCTTGTTGATCATGCAAAGGAGCAGCAGTGCTGGTAAATAGTGATGGGCGAAATGTTTCACCAGGATTTGCCATGAAAAACACCCATAGACTGTAATGTATAGTAAAAAAAGGCATGTGGTTTGGAAAATGTTATGCCAAAAAAGGCCTATTGATTTTTCACGTATTTTCTGTAAAGCGAAATGGTTCTCCCATCACTAGTGGTGAGTCTTAGCAGGGGGACACAATGCCAACAGAGAGCTTAAAGAGATTCTGTCATGGGGGGAAAAAAATTCAAAACATATCAGTTAATAGTTCTTCTCCAGCAGAATTCTGCACTGAAATCCATACAGATTTTTTTATTTAATTTTGAAATCTGACATGGGGCTAGACATATTGTCAGTTTCCCAGCTGCCCCCAGTCATGTGACTTGTGCTCCGATAAACTTCAGTCACTCTTTACTGCTGTACTGCAAGTTAGAGTGATATCACCCCTCCCCCCCCCAGCTGCCTAACAACAGAACAATGGGAAGGTAACCAGATAGCAGCTCCCTAACACAAGATAACAGCTGCCTGATAGATATAAGAACAGCACTCAATAGTAAAATCCAGGTCCCACTGAGACAACATTCAGTTATATTGAGTAGGAGAAACAACAGCCTGCCAGAAAGCAGTTCCATCTTAAGTGCTGTCTCTTTCTGAAAGCACATGACCAGGCAAAATGACCTGAGATGCACCTACACACCAAATATTACAACTAAATACACTTGCTGGTTCAGGAATGACATTTTATATTGTAGAGTGAATTATTTGCAGTGTAAATCTAGTGTCTATTTAGAAATAAAATTT